>NW_007727828.1:120825-166699 GCF_000696425.1 Galeopterus variegatus | reverse complement strand
TTTTTTGTCTTTTGTCTTTTTTCTGTGTCCGGCAACAGATCGCAACCCTCAGTGTTGCCCCCGTACCGGACCGGGGACTGGCAACGGGATCGCAACCCTTGGTGTTGCTCCCGTGCCTCGCTCAGCCAGTGAGCGGGAACCGGTCTGTATGTGGGATCCGAACCCTCGGGCGGGAGTGCCGCCGCGCTTCCCAAGCGGCGCACTATCCAGTGCGCCACCGGGCCGGCCCAATACTTGACACTTTTAAAAGAAGAATTTCAGAGAAAATTCTAGTTGTTTTATTAAATTTCACTTTATTAAATGAAACTTTGTTATGTCTTGCTGATGATAAACCATTGAAGCCATATGATATAAACAATGGTGATAATCAAAATTTCCAGTAGGAGATATTAATTAAATAAGAGCAAGGACTCTAGAACCTGACTGCTTGCATTGGTTACTCCAGCTCTGCCACTTACTATGTGGGGCACCTTGAGCAAATAAATGGTTTAACTTCTCTGTGCATCAGTTACCTACTTTGTAGAATGGGACCAATATAAATACCTGTTCCATAAAGTTGTTGTAAAAATTAAATGAGTGTGTGTATGTGTATATATGTATGTGTGTGTGTTTTTATATATATAAATATAGGATATATATGTATATCTGTATCTATATAGAATTATATATACACATATACTCATTTAATTTTTACAACAACCTTATGAAATAAATATTTATATTGGATATCCCATATGTGTGTGTATACATATATAGACACACATATATGATGTCTATTCTAAAAATTATATACACATGTATATTCTATATATATATACACACACATATATTTCCCATTTATATCTCATACATGAGATATGTGTGTATGTGTGTGTAGATAGTGCTTAGAAAAGTCCCTGGCGCACAGAAAGTGATGGTTGCTATTTTGCTTAATATTTTCTACTTCCATGCAACAAACCATTATCCATCTCTTGGAAATTTCAAATAATTTCTTGTAATGTGTTCAATATGACAAATATTTTATATATATATATATATATATGCTTATCTAAATCTCAAATATAAACATTTGCCCATTTCCTAAGCAACTTTTGAAAATGACATCATCTTGCACAGAGATTATAACTGAGAAGAAATAAAAACGTTATAATTATGAAAGAACATTTATATTCCTTGAATTAGCCATGAAAGAACTATCCCTAATAAGAAATAAGGGCAGCCCAAGGAACTAGGATTTCTTTTTATTTTTGTGAGATAATGCAATGACAGAGGACTATGTGGTATTTAACTGCTATTTAATGAATAGATTACTCCTGATCCTTGATTCATCCTGTCTAGAATTCTGTTTCTGATGGTAGCTTTTGCAGATGGATGGAAACATTTAAGGACTAGAAGAAAAGACATACCAATCCTTTTATAGGTCATTTCTAAAGGGTAGGTATATCCTAGCTTCCTCAGCAAGGTAATTTTGACACCATCATGAATAAATTTGTCCAAACTTTAAAATTTCCTTTATTCTGCTAATATCATGGTGATGATTGCAAAACTCTATACATTTACTTACAATCATTAAATTTTACCCTTAACAAGTGAATTTTATGGTACACAAAATATACTTCAATAAATCTGCTTCATCATCCCTCCAAGTTTATGATTTTGGAAGTAAAATAGTTCATAAATTTCATTCTGTTGTTTTAATCCAAGAGAAATCTCAACGATTAAGTTAAGAGGAGGGCTTTTAAAAATGCAAAATGTTTTAAGACAATGAAATCCCCTTACCTACCTCAAAATAGATAGGGGCTTTAAACATGTACAGATGTGAAAATGATCTGAGGGAATTTAGACACAAACAGATTAAAGATTCTTTCACATCATCACTGACACCTGCAAGGTTTAATTAAGTTGAAAGTCACCAACTTCTGCTCAAAATGCTGACTGGTGGCTTGTTAATTAGTTGTTTTTCTCATTGATTAGCAACTTATGCAATACCCTATTATAAATGGTTGTAATGCTTGCCTTGTTTCAGAGCTTAATTAATATGATATAGACTATTTAACAATTATGTCCTTGTTTGATTTATGAAGCAAAAGCGGAGAATTTTATTGCTAACCCAAACAGAGATGTGCAAAAACAAATTTTCAAAGCAAGCCAAAGCTGATAATATAAAACTTTCTTTTTCTTTTAGGGAAAATTTGATGAAATGAGCCATCACTGCCTGTCATGAGCAATCAATTAATTTCTCAGAAATTGTGTTGTCAACAAAATTTCAAGACAAATGTTTCAATAAGTAAGCACCCATCATTTTTCAGTTATCCAAATTATACTTTAGAATGCTCTGTGGAATTAATTAAAATAATTGTGTGGGAACTTCTCTGCCTGTTTATATGCAGAAGACTCCCAAATCTGTATCTTCCTGGAACTCCAGTCTAATGTATTCAACTGTTTACTTGGCATCTCTACAAGGATGTCTTAATAGGACCAAAACTGAATTCAATTCTGCCTACCATCTCTCCCAACAGCCAGCCAGGTTCTCTATTCACCCTTCAAAACAATGCTTATTGACACATCCAATAACAGTAAATGGTAAACTAAGGCAAATATTGCTATCAGAGTTGAGTTTTGCCTTGTGCATGAATTTTAGTGTAACTCCAATCCTAAAGCAAAAATCTGAGTCAAAATTAGCCCCACCAAAAGCCCTTACATTGCCCAGAAAGTGGAATATACATGGTCTTATATATACCACCACATAAAGTAATATGAATGAATAAATGTGAAAGACAAATAGTGCTTTATAGTGTACTAATGAAAAAATATGTTGCACAACCAACCTAACCACTATTTACTCCCTTTCTCTTTTCTAATCGAATCCAAAATTTTCCCATGATTGGCTATGTGCATCAGGGGAGATGGTCCCATCCACAGGACAGTGGTTGAATCACGGTTAATCTCAGCAAATCATCATGGTACCATTTTCCTTACCAGGGATTGGTTTTTATGTAATGCAACTGCCAACAAGAAGTAAGAAGAAACAGGTTGGTGGAGGTTTTGGAAGGTATCATTGCTAATAAAATATGCAAAAGAGAGAACTTTTTCCAATGGACATGGAGTCTCCATGTGAGCTTAGAACTATGACAGCTATCTTAAGGGAAACTAAGCTGCCACTCTCAGAATGACAGAGCAAATTAATGATAAAAGAAAAATCTTTTGTTATTGACAATGTCTTTATATCATTGATATGCAACCAAAGCCTCAGTTACAATATGCAAAATATACCTTTTCAATATTGTGTCTTTTAACATAATGCTCATGTGCAGTACCCCAAGATGCTCACTCTAGTCATACATGAAATAACATGAGATCTGCTAAATGACCAATTGATTCATTCCTTCTATCTTAAGGTCATTCAGGCTAGCACTCTCTAGGTGAACTGGTGTGAGAAGTTGTTCATGACATTGAATGGTATACCTCTCCCCCACTTCCTTTCATTTTTAGTTTGCATAATTTGACTAAATTAAATGCCTATATGTTGGCATACTACTCTAATATCATCTGTAATAAAGACATCATAAAAAACATGATGATTTCTTTAAAGAGTGAGAAATAAGAAATGTAGCAGGGTATCTTATCACATGAAACACCTAATTCAAGTAATCAAAATATCTTTTCTCTACATCACTCTACCTGGCTGAAAGCAATATCTTCCTCACTGAATTCCCTTAGCAATAATAATGTTCTCTACCTTGTGAAACTGGCATTAATATATGTTGCATCTTGACTTCAAAACTGCTGAAAAGCAACTGTGTACTCCAATTCACATGGTTACATCAAGGTGAAAATCAGATTTTCATTGAAAAAACATGATAGTATTTTTAGCTATTAAAACGTTGCCATCTGGGGATATTAATAATCTTCATGAATTCAGCTTTATAATATTCTATGCCCTATGTAGCCTGAATAAAATGGGCCACCTTGTAGTTCATCTCACGACAGGTTTGTTACACTCAAAAGAAATATTCATCTGACATTAACAAATGTAATTAAAATTTTTACAGCCAAGGGGTAGACTGTCACATGACAGAGAAACGAAATAGGCTCTGGTCTCTGTCCCACCCCCATTCGCCCTTCCCCTCTGTCTCATTCTTTCAAGAGTACTTTTTAAATATGAATCAATTACCCTTTCAAGGTTCCTCTCATTCTACATTCCACCCATTCATTAGGCATTAACAACAAAGTCCGAGCCAGGTGGACACTAGGTAGCCCAGGGAAGAATGGAAAAAGAGGAAGGGTGTGAACACATCTAACTCACATTTATTTTGGGGGTTCGCAAAGTGAATTAATGCAACAGCTCTCCTGAGCAGGTACTATCACCCATTCTAGAAATGAGGAGACCCAAACTCGGAGAAGTAAAGTGACTTCCTCATGCAACTGGTTACATTCATGTTTACATTTGCATTCATTTCATTACATTCAAATCAATAGATAATGCAAGTCTGTTGCAAACCAAGGACTGTGACATTTGAGGCACAGAGAATTATAGGATGTTACTTGATTCTCTCCAAATTTGGAACTCCCATGTGGTTGTGGGACCTTCTTACCACTGGAGTAGGGTCAGGCCCATCTTTGCCTTCCAAAGTAGTACCCATTTCTTGCAGGAGCCAGCAACCAAGGTACAGAGGATACTTGGCTCTTCTGTGCACTCCTAAAGCTTATGCAGAGGGAGAGGCTGTTACTCTCATTGAATGGTCACATTTACTTGCCCATACCTCTGTCCCAAGGCTATCACCACTCTTAAAGGAGTCTTGAGTGCAATGGGAAAATTTTTAATGGATCCTATTTTTTGGTCCCCAATGCTGTGAGGACTTTTGCCCCCCAAGCCTTCTGCTCTTCCTGACATGGAAGGCTGCACACACAGCAGGTGCTATACGATTATTTAGTGAGTGTTGCAACAAAATAGAGGTTTTTAAGAATTTGAGCTCTGTCATTTTCAATCAATGTGATGTGCCCACACACCTTTAAATTTTGCTATCTTTGTAAAATGAGAATAGCAACAATATCTCTTGAAAGTGGCTATCATGTGAAGCATGTGAGATAACACATATAAGCTTATTATTTTGGAAGTACTATTATAAAATTTACATGAAAACAATTCTGGTGAGAAAAAATGGAAAATTATTTATTCAGTTATCTCTACACAATCAGTGCAAATTTAAGTGCTCATTTCAGGTCAAATAACTTCCTGCATCACATATCCAAAAAATTATTTCCCCTAAGTTATTAGTGGAACACTATGTCAATTTTCTTTTGGCAATGGGAAACACCAGCATATTCTTACAAAATGCATTCAACAAATATTCATGATGGTTATTACTCTCCTGAATGGCTGCATGCTCATAATTTTTAACATTCTGATATCAGTGATATAAGATACCTATTAAGCTTCTCAGAAAATCAAACTAATAAAAATAAAAGAAAACACTTTCATGGTCTCCTCTCCACCTAGGATTTGCTGTTTCAACAAGGATTTGTATATTTTTAGCACATTTAACCCACCCCCATAATGGCAAAATGCACAAGGTGTAAGGTTTTACTAGATGACAAGTTGTCATGAGTTTCCACAAGGGCTGAAACATGACTCAGTGGAAATAGCTGCAGAAAAGTTGACAATAGCAAACACACACACACACACACACACACACACACACACACACACACACACACACACACACAGCAGTACCACCAAAAAGAGATGTTAGAACTGATTAACTGAATCATTTTTGAAAGGCCAAGGCCTAAAGCTTATCATGTACAACAACAGGAATTTTAAAATAGTCATAGGTTTCTTAAAGACTTAGAAAAAGTGCCCTTAGGATGGCAAACCAAGAAACAAAATTATCCCATTATCCAAATAAGAACTAACCTATCAGACAGGCTCTTTAACATTTGGGGGTATTTTCTTTAATAAGAGAGGATTACTATTTCAAGAATTGAAGTGAGAAAACTTTCCTAGACCATAGACTGATATGCAAAAAGCAGCAGATTTCCCCAAAGTCCCATGGAATCAAAATGATCACCTCTCCATTTGAAAGAGCACCCTTGATAGGGAGACAGGTAGTGAATCCAGAGGATTCTCATAGGAAATGTTCAATTCCACATTAAAATCCTGGGAGAAAAAAAATTAAAGGATTTCCATTCCCTGCCTTTCCTTTAACAATCTGCTTTAGACTCTGAAAACCCATATTTGTTCATCGATTCAAATACTTTAGTATGCTTATCATATGACAGGTAATGATGGGTAAAGCAGTGTAGACAATAAAATTCCTGTCTTCTTGGAGTGTACATTTTATGGAAGAAGACAGACAATAGACAAACAAGTAAATGCATAGGATAACAGATATGAGCAAGTACTATTGTGAAAAATAAAGTAAGTTGGGGGTGACAGACAACACAGGAAGTATATTTTATAAAACTTGGTATTCTATACTTACTTGTACTACAGATACTTTCTTTAATAGGCTGATAGACAATTAAGTATCTACCATGTATAGGCACTGTGCTAGGGAGGGATAGAGAAATCAATAAGATATTGTTCTTAACCTCAAAAGGACAAAAATAAATATTTTTGTTATAAACATATTTGAAATTAAAGTAAATAAAAAGTTTTGTGCACATAAAATCAGTGATGATATCTGTTTAATGAAACAAAATGACGGTATATGTAAAGTTATGGAAATCTAAAAAACCCACTTTACTGATAGCAAGAGAGAGAATTTATTTGAAAATTCTAAGACAGAGAATTTTTTAAATGGAAAATACATAATTTTAATCACAGGGTGCCTTAGGTGCTATCAAAACTACCCTAGAAATATGTTTTACAAAACTTAATTTTTTCTAGTCCCAAAGATACATTTTCTTTAGAAAAGTACAAAGAGAAGAAATTAAAACTCATTTGTAATCCATAATTTTCTTTTTTTTTTTTTCCCTTTTTGTCAAATTATTATGACACCTCATGTACTCAAAAGCCAGATTTAACAGATGATATTTTACAGATTAGTTTAAGATAAATCTCTCACTCTTTTAACATAGCATTTAAAAAGGACAGCTTATGCTAAGGCCTCTTCTATCCCTCCTACTTGCTTTTATTCACAGAAGTTTTTTTCTGAAATTTGTACTTATCACACGTTTTTATACTCTTATTAGCCATGTATTGATATGTATATGTGTGTATATACACACATGCATGCATACATATATATTACTTTGGTATTTCTAAAATATACATAAAGAGCCGCACCGCGCTCAGCCAGTGAGCGGGAACCGGTCTCCACATGGGATCCGAACCCTCGGCGGGAGTGCCGCCATGCTCTCAAGTGGCGCACTCTCCAGTGCGCCACCGGGCCGGCCCATAATCCATAATTTTCAATTAACTTATTTAGAGATAAGTTGGAGAGCTATCCTACTGAACATACTGCTTTCGAGAACTACTTATTTTTCTAAGTACAAATAGCTGTGTCATTGTTTGGAATTCTGTATTATATCTTGGTCCATTCCCATTAATGTTACAAAGTACGCAAGAATGTGTCATTTATAAATAACATAAGTTTACTGCTCACAGTTATGGAGGCTGGGAAGTCTAAGATTAAGTCACCTGTAGGTTCTGTGGGTGTTCAGTGAGGGCCTAGTCTCTGCTTCCAAGATGGCACCGTGAACACTGTGCCCTCAAAAGGTGGAAGACAGAAAGGCAAAAGGGGTAAAAGGCTCTAAGCTTGTTTTCTCCAGAGGGCACAGCCCTCATGATGTAATCACTTTCCAAAAGGCCCCACCTTTCATTACCTCTAGAATGGTGACTGAGTTCCAAAATGAATTTTGGAGGGAAAACATGCAAACCACAGAAATACCTGTCAGCACATAAAGTATATGTATTTATTCTCTAAGAAAGCTTGGTAGAAAAATCAGTGTTCCCACAGAATGGCTCAATGTGTTTTGACTGTCCTACCTCAGGAGAAGATGATTAAAGGGGAGCAAGACTGGACTGTTTATTGTATGCACCACGCATGCCCACCTCTGGAGAGAGTATCTGGCTTTGAAACCTCCCAATGGTGGAAAAATAGGGGAATCAGTCATGCCACAAGTTCCTTTTCTATCCATTGTACTCAAACAAATGGGTCGTTTTAAATTGTTAAGACAGGTGAACAGATATGATGTCAATGTGGGGGAGCAGGGAGAGGAGAAAAAGAGGAATTGGTAAAGGGAAATGAAAATCAACTACACTGTATATTGATAAAATAAAAAAGGAAAAAAAATAAAAATTAAGCATCAAAAAAAAGTCTTGGTATCAATATTCTATTAAATACTAACAGTTATTTTGAACTTTTTCTGTCTTTTCAATTGTCTTTGAATACTCAAGTAGCATTGATTTCAATGTATTTAAAAGACTAAAAATTTCTCAGTAAAATCATCTTATCACATTTCATCTCATCAAGGTCTGTTTAGATTGTCCCTACTACTTTCAGTACTGGTAGAGTACCTTTTCTTAGAAAATTTCTGTTTTGTTTATATTTGCAAGTTAGTGTTCATTGAATTCTGCAAATTATTATTTTGGGCTTAAAAAATTAATGAACATTATTCTTAGGACAGTTTTAGATTTATGCAAAGAAGACTTCAAAGACAGTACAGAGTTCTGCACCCTGTTTCCCCTATTATTAACATCTCATGTTAGTATGGCACATTTGTTACAATTAATAAACCACTATTGATATGCTATTATTAACTAATTGAAAAATAAATAAATAAAAGAGCCTAATATTAACAGTGCTCAACTCAAATGGTTCAAGTGCTGAGTGGGCTGGGGCAACCGGGATAATTGTTTTCTCTGCCTTGAATTCCTCCAACTCACTCAGAGCACAAGTGCTCATTTGATGTTGACTGTAAAACCGCATCATTATCTCATGTGGTCATTAAGGTGGCTGAAACATCACCTCAACTTTCACTATAGTCAAGGCTTTTCAGTCCCTTGGTTAGATCTTACAATAAAACCATGTGATTTTATTGAAGAATTAACTTAAACATGAAGATTCAAGTGTCACATCTAAAAATGATTCCATCAGTCATGAGAAAAAAGATTCTATTATGTGCTTAGATGTTATGAAGCACGCAAAAGTGATGAAGATATGGCTTGTGGGAAAAAATAAATGTAAAAAGACATGTTTTTTTATTATTTAATATTTTTAATTATTAAATACTTCTGTTATGCAGAAAAGTGAATAAATTATTATGACACCTCATGTACTCAAAAGCCAGATTTAACAGATGATATTTTACAGATTAGTTTAAGATAAATCTCTCACTCTTTTAACATAGCATTTAAAAAGGACAGCTTATGCTAAGGCCTCTTCTATCCCTCCTACTTGCTTTTATTCACAGAAGTTTTTTTCTGAAATTTGTACTTATCACACGTTTTTATACTCTTATTAGCCATGTATTGATATGTATATGTGTGTATATACACACATGCATGCATACATATATATTACTTTGGTATTTCTAAAATATACATAAAGAGCATTACATTTCTACACCCTTTTGAAGTTTTCTATTTTCACTCAACATTATATTTTTGCAGTTATTCTCATGGATACATGTAGTTCTAATTTATTATCATTATTATTATTATTACTTTATTTCATTATGTGAAAAAAGAAACTATTCATTCCCCTTTTAATGGGCAGTTAGATTTCTTCTGTCAATTTGCTATTACAAATAGTGCTTTGGTAAACATCCCAGTACATGTTTTGTTGTGCACATGTACATGTTTTTCTAGGACATATATATAGAATTATCATTGCTGGATGGTACATAGCACATATTCAACTTGAGTGGAATGTTCAAATTGCTCTGCAGTATGACTATAACAATTTTTATTTTATTCCTTACTCATATGACAGTTACCAGAAAAACAGACATAGTTTGAATCAGTTTCCATAAGAAAAGGCCTTGGAAAAATATGAGAGTCACGAAGCCCATATAATTTATTTAACAAGATAGGCAGCAGTGCAATAGGAGAGAAGCTTAAACATGTTACGAAAACTTGGAAATAGGACATTGTGGAAGTGAAGCATAAGGATGTCACAGGATTGAGCCAAGGGAAAAAGAATAAAGCTATGATCTATAAAACTCATAGGTCTGGAGATCTGAAGTGTCTCTGAAGTTACCATCTTTAATCAATGCTATCAACAGGGATGAGGCAAAGGAAAAGGCTAGGCCTTATGCACTATCCTCCACTTAAATGTTAAGTGTGTATTAAATATTCAGACTTTCATTTAAATGAGCCACATGTTTTTACAGATAGAGAGCTTAAAGGGGCAAACCATACTATTTGGGAAGTTTTCTTCTGTGGACAATTTCATTTCCTTAGAATGCTGATGAATAAGAACTGGTGGGAACACAGAAGGACAAACATTTATTTTACTTTAAAAATAAAACCAACACCAATTTGTTGTCTCAAGATAAGACAATAATGTAGAATTAATCATAACATTATAACCTCCTAAATGGTTTCACTGTTGAATTCCCCTTAAAATCCATTCTATAGGATCCCTATATAGGATCCAAACCCGCGGCCTTGGCACTAACAGCACCGCACTCACCCGAGTGAGCCACGGGGCCGGCCCAGAGTGAGTTTTTTTTTTTTTTTAAAAGAGATAAATCAGATGATATTCTTCTTCATTTAAAACCTTACAATGACTTCTTATTGCAAAGAATCATGATAATCTAAAATTCTTCCCTGGCCTGCAAAGCCCAGTAAGTGTAGAGGATATTGATTAAGAAATTATTAATGACATAGAAATAAAACACATGTATTTCACAGGACCAAAGTCCTTAGTTTAGAAGGCCAAAGCCTGTAGTTTAGAGGACCAAGGTCCTTTGTTTAGGAGGCCAAAGCCCAACCATTTAGGAAAACACATAGGAATGCTAAGATTGAGAAAGACCAGAAAACTTCCACAGGACTAAAGCCTTTGATGTAGATAAGAGAATTGAAGCAGAATGGGGATTGTTCATGGGGCAGTAGCCCTCAGTTCACCTAAACCTAAATGATGGGAAAGTATGTAAGTTAAAATCTTCCAGGATATTCTGTTAGATTAGTTAGTGCCTGGGAGACGTTCCACATCTTGCCACATCTAGGCTGTTTCTTTGAATTTCTTAAGGAGTTAATAAGCACTTTGGTGATTATCTCATTGTTTTTCCTTGTATGTCACACAGCTTAGTTTTATGACTCCTTTTGATGGTAAATTGCTTGAACTATTTTAAGCTGTACATGCTTAGATGAAGTTTGTCACGTAGCCATTTTATTTATGTTTTCACTATGATTGATTAACCATCCGTTTTTCTTCTGTAACTTTCCTGTCTTTACAATAAAAGCTGAAGCAAAAACTGACTCAGGGCTGTGCCTGGTCTCTCCTCTCTTGAAGGAGTTTCCTTTGTGCAGTCCCTTTGGGCTTCTCATTGCTCTTAACATTTGGGCTTTGAGTAATCTTTTGCGTCTCTGTTAATCTGCGAGAGGTGACAAATAAGATCTCAGCCATACTGACTTCCCTATCAATACAGAACCTCTTTGTCCCTCATCCTATGTTTAAACTACAATGACATATTTTCCCCCATTGGCTAAGCCTGAGGATCCCTCCACTACCTGTGTGTCTGCCTAAAGTGCTTCCTGTCCAACCCAACAATTGCTTTACATCTGATTCCTCATTCCTCAGGCTTTAGCATGCCAGATCTTGAGCACCCTGTCCAATGCAGCCACTTCATTTACTCACATTCCTATGTTTAGAATTTCTTTTTAGCACTAACTGCTGTCTATTTTCTTATTAATGAGTTTTTTCAAATTATTTATCATTTGCCAACTTTAACTAGAATTAAACCCCATGAAAATCTAACCACTGTAACTCCAATTCTGGAACAGCACTAGCACCTGACAGGCTATCTACTAGTTTTATGGTTAAATGAATGACATCTATATAGAAATAACTGTGATGATAAGCTCACATTTCCCATCCAATCCATTAGCAAATCTGATAGTTACACCTTCAAATGCACCCAGAATCCAATACTTTTCAACCTCTCCCTACACCACTCTGGTCTAAGCCATCATTACCTTACGTGTATTATTCAAACAGATGCCCAGCATTGCTCCTTGCTTCCATCATTGCTGTCCTATAGATTATTCTCTACAGAGAAGCCATAGAAAATCTAAATCATATCATGAGACCCCTTTGTCTAAAACTCTACGATTCTTCTAACCTCACTCAGAAAAAAGCCAAAGTTCTTATGTTGCCTCTGGGGCCCTGAACAATCTGACACCTTGCTATCTCTCTGATTTCTACACCCACGTCCTACCACTGTCCTTCTCACTTACAGGTATACTGGGGGGCTCTCTGCTCCTCAAAATTCCTAGCTGAACAGTCATGCAAAATAAATAAGTTCTCAAAGGAGCCTGGGCCCATGATTGTCAGGTAGAGGAAATTCCTACTGACATGATTTAGATTTTGCATGATTGAGAAATATACTTGTACTAAGCATTTGAAAGGAAAAAAAAAAGATAGTTTTTGGAGATCTCCTCTACAACATATGACATATGATTAATAATACTGTATTGTCCACTTAAAAATTTGCTAAGATGGTAGATCTTATATTAAGTTCTCTTACCACAAAAGGAACAGAACAATAAACATCAACAAAGGGGAGGGGGTAGTGGGAGAAAACTTTTGGAAGTGATAGAAAAATTTATGGCATTGATTGTGATAATAGTTTCATGGGCATATATTTATCTCCCAACATTGTATACTTTCAATATGTACAGCTTTTTGAATGTCAATCATACCTCAAAAAAGTGGTTTAAAAATGCCTCACAGAATCCTGTCTTAGGGCTCTGCATTTGCTTGTCTATATTCTAAAAGGCTTCACTTTCTGATATTCATACATTTTGCTCCCCTCTTTCTTTCAGGTGTTTGCACATTTACTCTTATTAGAGAAGCTTTCCTTGAAAAAAACCTACCCACTTTATTCTTCTTAGCACTTTACACCACCTTAAATATTACATAGTTATATGTCTGTTTGTCTACTGTCAACCCCATTAGACAATAAGATCCATAAAATCAGGGATTTTGTCTTTTCTGCTTTCTCCAAAGGCTACATAATGCCTAACACATAGAAAGAGCTCAAAAAATACTTTTTGAATAAATGAAAAAAATTGTGTCTGGGAGGCACAAAAGTTCAGAGGAGGGCCAGGGAAGAGGTATCAAGTCAGGGATTAGAATTTTTTTTTTTTTAACAGTTTAGAATAATGAAAGTCAGACTAAGAGATTTACACAAAATCACAGAGCATGGATAGTAATTAGTGATGTCTTGCTGTACATGTGTTAGAATTCTACTCTCTTTGACCACGTGACTTACTCTGCCAGATGAAATAGAACAGAAATTATATGTCACTTCCAGGTAGAAATGTAAAGAGCCTGTATGATTTCCCACATTTCCCTTCCCACTACTGATGGTGTTAGAAGTAGGTGTTAAGAGGAAGCTTCTACCAGTCCAGATCTCTGAATGATCCAGAGCAGAGGCCCTTTGCCGAGTCACCACGGATGGTGTAGCATGAGTGAAATATGCACATGTGCAGTGTTGTGCCACTGAAATTTTAGTGTGGGTTTTATTGTAGCACAACTAGACCATGTTGTATATCCTGACAGATACACATAGGTATTAAATGGGAGAGCTGGGACACAATCTACCTTTCCTTTCTATCATACTAAGCTGCCCTGTGACAGTAGACAGAGCCTGTTAAAAGAAGGAATATACAAGCCTATAATAGCCTGTTTTTATTCTGTTGGAGCTCTCATACGCATTTCATTTCATTTTCAACGATAGAAAATAGGAAAAAAGTCTTTAAGCTATATAACATGAAATATAAGCCATTAATCAAAAGTTTCTGAATTTGAAATTTAGAAACTACTATCTCTTCTACTTACACGCTCATTCTCTTATTCAGACACTTAAATCAGAGGAGTGCCAGGACTATTTTCTGTAGGATTTTGTTTCTGTAAAGATTTGATTATCTGCTTCTCTCACTACAGAAAAATCTCTATAAACCAGCACTTGCATAATGTTACAAGAGTCTGACAATTTCTAATGATTTCCTGCACTAGGAGAACCTAAAGATCTCCTGAATCAAAGATAGATTTCATATTGCATATTTTTAATATTAAGAAATATATCACACTTCAAGTTTCATTAGTCTTCTATGTTTGATATATGGGGAAAATCAATTACTATTTAATTAAATCAAAATATCACTCCCAATCACATAGAACACCAGCAACTTTGTTCTATCCTGACTGAAAAAACAAGAAATTCTCCAGCAATTATTTGTTGGTAGAGAATTAAGAGGAACAGAGAAATGGGAAAAACACTCAGAAATTTCAGAATATATCCAAACAACAAATTACAGTCAAGTAAGTGAAGAAAAAATTTCCTCCCATATTCATAATTGTTAAACCACTTAAGCCACCCTGCAAGTTAAACTTTCAAATAGTTCATTTGGTTTTGTTAACATGATAGAAAATATTCTGATATGAGCTCACTAATACCCCATTTACTTAAGCCTTGATCTTTCTCTAAGCTAAGACTTAGGATTGCACATTTAGTGGGCAAATGTTGTGCTTACTAAAGAAGGTTTACTAGTACTTTAGTTTTCTCTGATGCTTCACATATTACTACCATTTAACACTTGTAATCCTTAGATTATCTATACTATTTATTCATAAGTATTCTACAAACTAAAATAGGGTTGGAGTAGAATCCCAAAATCAAGTTTTAAGTATTTATCATTTAAGGAACAGATGGCTATAAACCTCAATAAAGAAGTTATTTTGGACTCTTGCTAAAACCTAACTCAAGCTTCGGGCAATGTAGAACCTCATCCAATTCGTACCCAATGCTTCTTTCTCCATTTAACTGCCTCAGGAACTTGATCTCTGCTAGAGAACTGACAAAAATACATTCTCTAATGCAATAATGAATAATGCTGATGTAATTTCCTATAAGGAATGATCTTCTCTGACTGTTTAGCTGGGGATTCTCTGGCATTATAAACTTTTAACGAAGAGAAATTTGATAAATGCTATAAATAATTCTACAAAAGATAGCCATAATACAGAAACTGATTTAAGCAAAGCTGTGAGTATTTAGATGTTCTGGCTGGGTGTCTTCTGATGCTGCACAATAACACCACACATGGGGCTAGTTATTCACCATCATCTTTGTAGTTCCAAAGAGGGTTTAGTTTAAACAAACAAAAAGGATGAAGAAAAAGGCATCAGAATAAAGGATGCATATATTTAGGTCCTAAGATAAATATATTCCCAAGGATTGGAAATTGCAATGCTGCATGGTGATCAACAGTTCAGATTCTGAATTAAGATATACTAGTTTTGAGTTGTTTCTCCACCATTTGCCAACTGTATAATCTTGAGAAGTCACTTACATTCTATAAGCCTGAGTTTTATCATCCTTAAAATTGTGATAGAATGGAACCTACAACGAGTAACATTGCCAAGGAATGATATAGAAAGGCTTTAGCCAAACCTCCAACTATACACTCCATGTTGGCTTCATGTGGATAATCCACAATCTCTGAAATAGACAACAGATATTTTCCCAGTCAAACCCCTAAATTCACTTTAAAATCAGATTGCCATCACTGAGTTCTTTGTATGCAAAATTTCTGGTGCCAATACTGACTTACCCATTTTGAGGATTAAAATGGGATATGGTGTGCAAAGTACTTTGCACAATGCTGGGTAAAGAGTAAATATTCAACAAATGCGGTTATTGTCAATTATGTACTCTATTGTATAGATGTAAGTCCGTTTTCCTCAGATTATAAATTATTTTAAAGCCAGGAAAGAAAAAAGCCTTGTCGTCTCATTTGAAATGCTTTTTATCTAGGAAAAGTTATTAGTGTTAGTAACAGCTTGAGGAAATCCATTCAGCTACAAAATCAAGAGAGTAGATCTTTATCCCCAATTCATGTATATATGTTGGGACAACATTTGTACAAATATCATGGCTCCACATGCACAAATAAATAAGTCAACTAACTGAAGAGATTTGCAAAACCTTAGTTACTGGCAGCTATTTATATTTATATGTCTTTAGTTCCTAACTTCACTGAATTTCTATTAAAACTACATAGTTTTCCTTATGTTTTTGAATTATGAATAAAAATGGTATACGTCAAATCAGGGAAGGAGTGCTGGCTTTACTACAGTTCAAATACCGTATTAAAAAATATATACGTGAAAGTGTGTATGCACACAAACACACACAGGCCTTAATTTCAATTCTACATAGAAGCATTTTGAAATTGGTTCCCGAAAATTCCAACCTTGGTGATTAGAATATTGAGAGGTGAGCAGAGTTTGCTTTGATTTTTTTCCTTTCCTCTCTAAAGCATTTTCTCTCCTAAAATAAGCCTGAGACTTCCTGTATAATAAGGGTAAGATGATTCAGAGTGTGTAATTGTACTTGCTAATACCACTGCAGTTTACGGTGTGTGGAACTACTCAGACCTGCTAATATTGCCAACTGGGCTCAGTGATAGGACTAACAAGGTTGTTTGGTGACACAGCAAGTAAAAATTAAAATCAGAGGAGCAATCATGTCTGATACTGGGAACCACTAAAGGAAGCCGGAAGAGAAGCAATAAGATGCTGCCAGGCTTGAAGCACCTGCTGAATTCAGAGTATGTTGCAACCTCAAAATAGCCTAGGAAGGGAAGGCCATAAAAGAGAATTACAAAAATCAATTCTTGAGGCAACCAAAGCATGAATAAAAATTTCAGCAGATGCCTGGTTAGAAACTGATGGTTGCACAAAAGTTTATTAGGTAGTGTGAGAAGAGAAGAAAAACGGCATCTGTAACACTTTCCTCCGCGCAGGTTGTTCAAGTGTGTTTACTTTCAAAAGTACTTTTCTTAGACGTTGAAGTCATAGGATCAGATGGGAACAAATACAGGCTGTTTTAAGGGACTGAGGAGTGCTGTCAAGTCGTTTTCCAACACCTCAGGCTTTGAAAAATCCAGTTTTTGCATCTGTGGCCCCTTGATATATGTGCATCAAGGGGGATGCACTTTACACTGGGGATGGTTCAGTTTAAGTCTGTACTCCTCTGACGTGGCTCTTTCATAGGTATACTGAATCACTTCTCAGATGCCCTCTTTTATGCCTTTGGAAAGCTGATGCTCTCTTTTGCACCTTTCCTGGGGAACAGCTGGGGTGCAGCCACCAGAAGTGTTATGTTGCTAGAGCTCTGCGCTGAAGTTTATCAAGATAATGACTTGCGAGCCCTATGTCAGTACAGAAATAACTTGGAATTTTTATTAACTTTCTTTAAGGCCCTCTCATTGAAGTACAAAGTGCTCCCTGCCGAAGACCCTTTAAAGCTCCTAAAACTTCATATGAAGTGCTCATGCTGAACCTAGAAGGCAGATTACAAATTCAGAAGAGGCACTGTTTTTTCCTTTGCAACCCAATGTTAAGGTTCGTATTAAATTTCTAAGAAAGTACTGAGCTCACTGTAATTTCCATGACAGTCTCTGAAATCTTGGCCATGGAACTGGAAAGGAAGAGGACTGGTAGAGTAGCAGCTGCAAAAGGATGTAGGTTGCCTTGTGAACACTATGGAAAGGAGGGGAGCTGCCAAGAGTAGCTGCCAAAACATTTGCAAACAAAATTTAGGTGACCTGGTCCTTTATCTCCTTCCCACTACAAAGTTCAAGATATTTTGTTCAGTGAACTCCGTAAATAAACTCCATAAATTTCTGAGTTTATATGGGCTATGTGTGGAAACCAGAGAAACTGAAATAAGAAAATATGATAAGGGATGTTTTTACTTAACATTTAACTGTGTTCTAGACACAGTACCTAAAAAGACATGGTTCGTAATCAGCCAATTCACTGTAGATTCAAAATTTAATCTTTAAAAAACACTTAGTATATAGCATTTATTGTATTATAGTTACACTTACAAGATGGTCTTACAACTTACAATACTCAAAGTTTTGAATAGTGATAAAGAGCATGGGTCTTTGAGTCAAGTTGCCTAGATTCAAATCCTGCTTTCACTAGCAGAGTGATCAGGGACAAATTATTGAGCTTTCCTAATTCTCAGTGTTTCTGTAAATGAGACATGAAAAATATTCTACCCCCCAGGGATGGTGGACAGATTAAATGAATATATACAAAAATGTGTGTGTTAAGTACATATATATGTAAAATACATACATGTTTTTGTATAAGCAGTTTGATATAGATAGAGACGTATATATATATAGCTTAATTCATTTCTACCACCAGATTAAATACTCAACAAATGATTGTTGCTATTACTAAACTTCAGATTATTATTGTCAACACTATCATCTTTATCTAAATGAAAACATAGAAAGAATTTGGAAGACAACCAATGTCCATTTTATTAGTCTGTTAAAATTAAATAAATATGCTCAATGTATAAACTATAACTTGTTTAGCAAATTAATTTGTATGCAAATTGATGTTTGTAGGAATTAGGTTTAATTCAATATGCTTCTCTCCAAGGAAATATGTAAATCAAGATGGGTATAAGGTCTATTTTTTTTTTTTTTTTGTCTTTTTTCCGTGTCCGGCAACGGATCGCAACCCTCAGTGTTGCCCCCGTACCGGACTGGGGACCGGCAACGGGATTGCAACACTCGGTGCTGCTCCCGCGCCTCGCTCAGCCAGTGAGCGGGAACCGGTCTGCATGTGGGATCCGAACCCTCAGGCGGGAGTGCCGCCACGCTTCCCAAGCGGCGCACTATCCAGTGCGCCACCGGGCCGGCCCCAAGGTCTATTTTTAACATTTGATTCTATCTACAGTCAAACTGCAGGATCCTTAAGAATATTACCAATAAGCTTAATGTGGGTAGGGGCATATGTGTTCATTTATTGCTTTTAATTATGCCTTCATGTAAGGGCACATACTATAGTTCTATTTTTTATTCACAAAGTGTAGACTTTGAGAATGATGTCATCCATCTCATAAACTACTAGAAGAAAAAATCATGACAGCTTCATTTGTTTTACCCAGCATTAGTGCAGTGCCACCCACATACAACAGATGATGATAAATAATTCTCATGGTGATTACAGTGAGTCTTCCACTAAATGATGAGACTGTCTAACAGGTGATCAACTTTGAGAAAATGTTATACTTGCCTGCTCAGGGATCACGTAAATCTACTCTTGTAGTTTAAATGAGCAGGACTGTCTGAAAATATCCCTGGGAGCTCATCTGTGTGCCCTGAACAACACGGCAGCTAGGATGGGGGCCATGCCACCCTCTCTAAGTAGGAAGGTCTGCATCCAAGCTCAGCTTATCATGCAACCAGAAGATTCCTCCTCCAAGCAAAGGATACTATAATATCCTGCAGAACCTGAAGGTCTCCAGGTGCTGGTACCCAAATGTCTGCTTATCCTTCACTGGCAAGGTAGACTTTGGGGAGAAGGAACCCCTGACAAGAACACAGATCCTCATCACAGGCTCAAGGCAGCCAAGCCTCGACACACCCTTAGGTGGGATGTGGAGAATTATAGGATCTCTGACTTCTCTACTCTTTGTTAAATTTTGACCTATATACGTTTCCCAGTAATCCTAACTCTCTATTCCATGAAGTGTGATTGTGGAATTTGTCTTAAAGCCTATGAGATACATATGAACTCAGATGGGACCTAACTGGCATGATAGCTGTAGACAATATCATCTTTAAAATGTCAAAACAAGTCATTTTACCATAGAACTTACATCAAATTTGGTGATTAACAGAAAGAATGCATCAGAGATACTTAATAAATCGCATACTATTGGTCAACATTTTGAAGGGGCTAATAAAAATATGCCATTAAAACCTTAAGACACTGGGCCAGCCCTGTGGCTCACTTGGGAGAGTGCAGCGCTGGGAGCTCCGAGGCCGCGGGTTTGGATCCTATACAGGGATGGCCGGTGCGCTCACTGGCTGGGTGTGGTGCAGACCACACCGTGCCGAGGCTTGCGATTCCTTACCGGTCAGAAAAAAAAAAATCTTAAGATACTTAAAGAGAGTATAGTGTCACAATCAAGGGATGTACTATTCCCCTTAATGTATAACTCAGATCACACCTGTGGTTGTATATTTTACCTGGCCAATCTCATACTCAATGTGAAAGGGAACTGTGACTAATTTGATAAATATTACTTCTCTATAGAGGCTATGACTTTTCCAGTTATGGATACATATCAATTGTTTCCACTAATAGACTGGAATCAGAGGCAAGAAATACACAAAATTTAGCACATTTATCTCTGAAAATGACTAAGAAAAAAACTACTCTCAATGCAAACATATACAGATATACAATTACACACAGGTACACACACACACACACACTCTTCAGATCTAATAAAAAGAACTCTTCAAGATCCATCAAGAACTCTCCAACATCCATCTTATTATACCCTGATCAACCAGATACTCCGGGGAAAATAATACTCTACCAGATATCTATTTACAAAAAGCAAAGAATTTCTATGTTTTCATGGAATCAATAGATATGTGTGTACCTTGTGCATAGATCTGGCCTTGAGGGATCTTAATCAGTTACATTTCAAATTGTTAAAAGTTAATAGTTTCTCTGTTCAACATTACTCCAAGAAAACATAGCTCTCCAATAAAATGCCAGACTAAGAGCCAAAACCTATGTAAGCAAAGTGATGCATTGTGCTTCCAAAATAATCTCCTGCTTGTAAAATTTGTCTTGAATATATGCCAATAGATTTTCAGGCAGCTCAATATGTATGCTGTTCCTAAATAAGTTCAAGATCTTCAAGTTACTATATTTTTGAAATACACAAATAATGAAACTGTCTGAAAATACCTACTTATGTAAAAATAATGCAATTCTTGCAAGGCTGCAATATTTATTGGAATATATAACTTTATATAAATACAAGTATAACTGCTTGGAACTGAATGGGACATCACAGGAAATGCAATACATTTGACTACTTCAGATGGTGATGATAATAGTGACATAGTCTCTACTTCTATTCCTCATAACAAATTATTAGTTTTTCATTACATACTTTTAGCCACAAGGCAAAACTGGCTTTAATCATTCAATCCAGAAGCCAGATGAAATAAATCCATGAACACACATATTATCTTCCCTAAAATATTTTCAACACATTTAGGTCTGGGCTATGGCAAAAAAAGATCAATAACCATTGCATGATCATTTCAGATGCCATGAACTCAAGTTTCAATTGCAACTCTGCCACTTTTCAGTGATGTTACCATGGGAAATTATACATAGGCCTCAGTTTTCTCATCTGTTAAACCGATATAATCTCAGTGTGTCTACCTATCAAGATAATTGGGAAGATTAAGAAAGGTACATTCATTATGTAGTGGGCTTGTCATATAGTTCATACTGAATGAACAAATGACAGGTATTATTGGAGCTGACTATTTACATGCATTCTGCTGTCATGCTATTTCCTCATTAGCCACCATTCTCCTTGCTATTAGTCAGTCAACAACCACCAAAACATAAAAATGATATCAACAGAGTTGGGCAATCATACTGTGATTGATACATAAAATAGATGTTTCCATACATTCAGAAAATGTATGTGCCAAATATTTTCTCTTTTGTATCTGTGTGTATTAAAATTGTGTGAAAAATCCAACATGTGAGTTCAGAGAATGGGTTGAATAGATACTACATATGAAGAGTTCAAAAAGTTCATGGAAAGATTTATATTATCTTTCATTTCCATTTTTCCTCAAGCTTATTGAAGCACCCTCGTATGCTCCAATTAGGGCTGGTAAAGGAGAGAAATATGCTCAAAGATATCCAATTCAAATTCAGAATTCCCAACGTAACACCACTTCTCTCCTCAGTACACAGTTACTTGATTACAACCCTTCAGTACAATGTAATAAATTCAAAATAAATGTGCACCAGGGATCTATTTTGTTGCATACCAAATATATTCCCTAACATCTGTGTGAGCATTTCTAAGCCTACGAAAACATTAAAAATAAAACAATCATGAATAGACCAGATAATGGTTAAACCAACCCTCTCTTTAGTTTTAGAGAAGTTAAAACACGTAATTTGAATTATATTTGTATTTTCCTAACTTTTCTTTTTTATTAGAAGTCATATAAATCAGGCCACGATAGGCAAAGCAAAGATTTCTAAGATACTCACATATGTTTTCTTATTTATCCGTGCCATATTCATCATACTGAGGCAAAGCCAGGACAATAAAAAGTCAGGGCCAGGCTAAAAAACCCTCAATGATTGCTTCACATTCTCTACTGAAATAAAGACCAGACTACTACATACGACATTCAACACTCACTTTTCTTTACCTCCCCTTACATGAGAGCTAAATTGTAATCTTGTTTTTCTTTGTTTATAACTTAGAAATGTACACCTCATTCTCTCTGCCCAGATTCAGAGGCTGCTTTTACTTTATTTTATTCTTTTTTAATTTGTATTGATTTTACATAATCATGGGGCACAGAGCTGACCATCAGCACCTGTGCCCAAGATGTGATGACTGGATCAATACTATCAGCATGCCACCACCTCAAATTGCAATTATCTCCCTTATCCCCTATCCAACCTCTCCCTGCCACTCCCTGGGCAACACTACGTTTGTTCTCTCCCTCTGCAAGTCCAACACATCACTGTTGTCTTTCCTTCCTTCTTTCTCTCTTAGCTCCCACTTACGAGTGAGAACATTTTCTCTCTGTGTCTGGCTTATTTCACTTAACATAATTTTCTCCAAGTTCATCGATGTTGCTGCTAATGGCAGAATTTCTTTTTTTTTCTTTTTTTTTTTGCTGAGTAGTATTCCATTGCATATATAGACCACATTTTCCTTATCCAGTCATCCATTGATGGACACTTAGGTTGGTTCCATATCTTGGCTATTGTAAATAGAGCTGTGATGAATATGGGAGTGCAGGTATCCCTTTGATGTAATGATTTTCATTCCTTTGGATATACACCCAGAAGTGGGATTGCTGGCTCATATGGTGTATCTATCTGTAGTTTTTTGAGAAATCTCCATACTGTTTTCCATACTGTCCATACTAATTTACAGTCCTACCCGCAGTGTAGGAGAGTTCCCCTTTCTCTGCATCCTCACCAGCATTTGTTATTCTCAGTCTTTTTGATAATGGCCAGTCTAACTGGGGTGCAATGGTACCTCAACATAGTTTTAATTTGCATTTCTTTGATGATTAATGATGTTGAGAATTTTCTCAAGTACCAGTTGGCCATCTGTATGTCTTCCTTTGAAAAATGTCTATTCAGCTCCTTTGTCCATTTTTTAATTGTGTTATTTGTTTTAAGACTGATTTTTTAACAGTCACAAATCTGTCCTTCAAAAAACAGCTACCATAGCACCAACCTCACTCAAATCTCCCTGACACTCCCAACTGCCTCAACAATGCACTTGTCAGCTGATTAAATGGCTAATTGTTCATTTATTTAAAAAAATGTATTGAACATCTATCTACGAGTTTCCAGGCAATGTGCTCATAAAGATGTAGCAATGAACTCTACAGATACATTTTCCCTTCACGTGGAGCTCACAGTCTAGATGGTGAGACACACAAATGAGTTATTATAAACTGAGACAAGGGCAATGAGCAATTATAGATTGTAAGAATTACTGTGGTGATGGTCTAAGCATATTTCCCTCAAAAGATTCCCCATCATCCTTCAAAAAGAGCATCCACCATTATTTTCTACATCTTTGGGGTGATATGTTCACTTTTCTGATTGTGGTAATGGTTTCACAGCTGTATACATACATCAAAATTGATCTAAGTGCAAACTTGAATTTGTACCGTTTATTGTATGTCAATTATACTTTAATAAAGCTTTTTTTTTTTTTCCTTTTTGTCTTTTTTCGTGACCTGCAACAGATCGCAACCCTCAGTGTCACGCCCGTACCGGACCGGGGCCGGCAACGGGATCACAACCCTCGGTGTTGCGCCCGCACCTCGCTCAGCCAGTGAGCGGCTGGTCTGTATGTGGGATCTGAACCCTCAGCGGGAGCGCCGCCGCACTCCCAAGCGGCGCACTGTAGCAGTGCGCCACCGGGCTGGCCCTAATAAAGCTTTTTTTCCCCCTCTTAAGAAATAAGAAGACAGGGATAGAGTGCTAACTTAGTTTTATCAGGAAAAGTTTCTCTGATGGAGAGGTATTCACACAGAAATCCAAAGGATAAAGCCAGTGATAGAAAGGCAAGGGGAAAGGGAAAGAGCACTCAAGACAGAGTGAGCAGTACATGTGAAGGCCCTGGGACAGGAGGAGATTGACAAGATTTAGTAATGGAAATAAGGTTTGAACATCTGAGGAGCTAAGGAGAGAATTGCATGAGATGTTAGAGAAGGAGGCAAGGACCAAATCATGTAGGATGTTACTGACAGTGAAAAGGCATCTAAATTTTATTCCAGGTGTGATGGTAAGTGACTCAAAGTTAAGAAGAAAAGTCATATGATATATTTGTTTTCAAATAATCACTTGGGCTGCTACAGGGAGAATGGGTTAGAAATGCAGAAGAGGGCCGGCCCCATGGTGCACTTGGGAGAGTGCGGGGCTGGGAGCGCAGCAATGCTCCTGCTGCGGGTTCGGATCCTATGTGGGACTAGCTGGTGCACTCACTGGCTGAGCACGGTGCGGGCGAAACCAAGCCAAGGGTTGTGATCCCCTTACCGGTCACGAAAAAGACAAAAAAAAGGGCCGGCCCGGTGGCGCACTGGATAGTGTGCCACTTGGGAAGCGCGGCGGTGCTCCCACCCGAGGGTTCGGATCCCACATACAGACCGGTTCCCGCTCACTGGCTGAGCGAGGCGTGGGAGCAACACCGAGGGTTGCGATCCTGTTGCTGGTCCCCGGTCCGGTATGGGGGCAACACTGAGGGTTGCGATCTGTTGCCGGACACGGAAAAAAGACAAAAAAAAAAGACAAAAAAAAAGTGCAGAAGAGTAAAAGCAGAGTGAGGACAAGGAGAAAATGAGGCAGAATTGTTTCATGTCTTCTAGGTAAGAATTGATGATAGTTTGGCCCAGAATGGAAGCAAAGGAGAGGAAGAGCAGTAGATTATGGTCCTTGTAAATTAGTTATACATTTTTTTGACACTCCCCCTCTCAAAAGATGGAGCTTAATTCTGTTCCCTTGAGTGTGGGCAAAATATAATAACTCACTTATAACCAATAGAATACTGTGGAAATGACTCCTGCAACAAGGCACTGTGACTTCCTCCTGCTTTTTCTGTGGATCATTTGCTCTGGGGAAAGCCAGGGGTCATCCCATGAGGATACTCAAGCAGCCATACGGGAGCTCCATGTGATAAGGAACAGAGGCCTCAAACCAACAGCGAGCATGTACTTGCCAGTCATAGATGTAACTGAGCCAACATGAAAGTGGATACTCCATCCTCAATCAAGCCTTCAGCAACTGTAGCCCCAAGTGACATCTGATTGCAACTTCCTGAGGGGACCCTGAGTCAGAACCATCCAACTGAGCTGTTCCCACATTCCTGACCCAAAAAGGTTGCATGAGAATAAATGTTTATTACTATTTTACGGGGGAATAAAAGAGTTGAGTATGACCCTCACATTCTTCTAACATCTTCACAATTCAGATATTACTTTTATGGGGGGACGGAACAGCTTGAGTAGCCCTGCCTAAGAAGGAACTTCACTTCTAGACATACGCTTTTGAAACACTAGACTTATTATGATAATAGCAATGGATGGCTAAAACCAGAAACAAGACAGCGCTTTAACAGATCAGTGAACAAAAAGACACTTTAAAGAATGTTCAAAATAAGGCACTAAAACTAAGGGAACTCACAACTCATGTTTTTTAAGAGCCAGCTGGACTCCTAAGACCTTTAGAATGGTTTCTGTGTTAAATCTCCCACTCGTAATGCCACAACCACTCAGCATTCTGTCAAAATGCGACATGCTTAAGGGGCCTCCAGTCATAACAAAATCATTATATGCCATGCTGTCCCTGTTCCAGGGCTCCAGTTCAGGGGTTAGTCTGGCTCCTTTATGCCACTCGTTGTATGATATTCTGGATGGGGAGAAGTAGGTAACAAGATGGGCTACTGTCCTACTACTTAGAAAGATTTGGAATGTCATCAAATTGAATCATAAAGGCAACAATATTGTTACATGCATTAGCCCCAAACTGATTTAGAACAACTTTTACATAGTATATGAGTTCAAAAATATAACAAACATTTACTTATATGCAAAATAATGCAGAAAGAAAAAGTGATTACATATAAAAATGAGATTCATCTGAATCATTATTGCTACGGTGCATTTGATATATTATGTTCGGGCATTACAGCATCCATTTTTTTAGGGCTGGAAGATGTCTCCTCTCTACATTAGCATTTCCCAAAATGTGGGATGCATAACACTGGTATGTGAGACAATTATTAGACTGTACAGAGAAAGCATTAAGCACTACTGACTATTTGAGAATAAATCATTCCTCTTTGAATCAATTGTCTTTTGAGTTCTTCTGATTGAACTAAAAAGAAAGTCTCAGTTGGTGCCAGCATGTCTTTAAGACGTCTTTAATATCTGACAGTCTTATTTTTGTGCAGAGATATCAGGGCTCAGGATCTAAGTCTTCTGAGGACAAGCCAGACATTAACACATTTGTTTCCATAGTATTTATTTTTATGGCTTTTAAAAAAATTATTTATAACAAATGATAGTGCCATGATAAAGTTCCTTTAGATTAAAAAAATGGTGTTAATAAAAAATTGAATTGAATACTAATACAGGCAGTATAATAGATAACACAAAAATAAATGATGATAAAATTTTGGGAAACACTGGCCTGAAAAACTCACTTGGGTTCCATCTCATTTTGATTTACACACAGAATCTGAAACTCTGAGTGGTAGAGTGATTTGCTCAATGAGATAAAGCTAGCAGGTGGCAAATAGGCAAATATATTTCTAGATTCCTTGGGTTTCTATTACATTTACATCAAAAAAAGGTGAAGACCAAAATTCAAGACTTAATTTTAATCACTGAACCAAACATATACTTATTTACTTTTTAATTTATTTCCTAAGTTGGGGATCAAGTTTAAGTAACATGAAATCTATGAACAATTGTAAAATGCAATTAATAAACTCCTTTCCTTTCCTTCATTTTAAATGCAACTGAATACAGCAGGTAGTTGGAATCTTAAGGGAAATACAAGAAATCTAGAGCATCTACTTCAAATCTGACTATATCTAGTTAGATAAATATTATATTAAAACCAAAGTTTTTGGGCAAATATCACAACACTAGGGAGAAGAACATTCCCGAAGAGAGTGTCCAAGAACACTGCTGAAGAGAAAAAAGAGGATAGGAGAGAATTTATTTTCACTTGACAATTTTTATTTTACAAAGATCACTTGTGTGCAAATCATATTCGCCTGTCTTATCAGTAGTTCATAACTTTTCAGTGAAATTCTATGGAGAGTATCACATCAGGTTCTGGCAAAAACTGTTGACCCTGACAAATATTGCTGCATTTTTATTATTTACTCTCTTGCTCAGAGATGCGAATTTATTTTGGTTTTGCTTTGTCCTTTGAATTATCATAATTCCCATGGGGTGGGGGGGCAGGATATTTTTTTCCTATGGGTAAGACTTTGTTAGAGAATTTCACACTCTTCTTTACAGAAGCACAGAAGATAGTATACATGAAGTACATGTCATATGTGAATATATTACTCTAGTGAATTTTAAACAAATATATTAAAAGTTTACTCATTTCAACTGAGAGGGAAGCGAACAGTTAGAGTTTGAAGGTGTGTTTAAAGACAATTTTGTTAGCTATAAATCTGTATTCTAAGCTAAGATATAATTAGTCTGAGAAAGCAAAGGAGGGAAAGAAAGAGGGAGAAAGAACGAGGGAGAGATAACAAATATTACTGTAGCAGGTAGAGAGAAAACAAATTAACAATTCAGTAAGTATCCTTTTTTTTTTTTTTGTGGCTGGCCAGCATAAGGTAACAATTCAAAGGGATAAAAGGTTGGGAGTTTGGGGACAGATGTCTCCTTGGAGGGAAAGCAGAAATTGCCATATTGTGGTTACATACAAGAAATAAAGTAACTTTGGGAGGTAGCATCTACACAGTTTAATCTACTTTTCTCCACAGCAATGTAGCAAATCAATAACCGGAGAGGAAGCTGATGAGGGGCTACGCGGGAGAGGCCTTAGTAAAGACAGATAGGTTCAGTTTATGCACAGGAGACTATAAGGCTAAAGAGTGTTTCTCTAGAAGGAACATGCTAAGATCTGAGGCTGATGTTGACCAGGACAAAAATAGGTGGATGATATCTGGTGTTGGTGAAACCCTATTTGCATGATCTTCAGCCACTTAACCCAATTTAGTTACCCCATCCATAATACAGTGGTGACATTATTAGCCATATTAGGGCTGCTCTGAGCCCAATATAAATTACATATTTAAAGCATTTAGGAGAGAGGAATTAGGACAATAATTGTTGTTTTTACTATTATAATTACCGTCATCACTAATGAAAAAGTTGCTTAGAACTCCAAGTCATGTTTTGATATTAAGAAACATGAAAAATCAGGTAAAATAATAATTATTCATAATTAATGATAAAATATCAGATGGGTGATATAGTATTTTTCTCCATTTCTAAAATTCTGTAATTCAAATATTAACAGATAGCCCAGTGGACTGGGTAAAAATACAGAAAAAGTGCTTAAATACATTTGCTTGCATCTGTCTATCTGTCTATAGAGACAAGAAGATACAGATTTATCCTGAGAATAATATACTTAGATAAAAGAAATAGCAATCAATCTTGTTTTTTTCCTCCTCTTTAAGTGTAAACCCTTATTTGAGAGTGAAGGAAGTTGTGACCTGCTCCATTCTTAGTCGTCTTTACAGCAAAACTAAACACCATCACTTTTGACCTGCCTACCTGGTTTTATCCATGATAGAAAGGCCAGGTGGCATTCTTTTTTTCCCTGCCACTCCTACTATTTTCTTTTTTCTTTATTTCTACTATATAATTCAGGATCCACTGAAGGTAACGCAGATGGAAGTGTCATGCTTGCATTGGGACTCAGTGGTAAAGAGGAAAGAAGGCTATGCCTTTATATTATTAATAAATAAGTGCAACAGACATTATTATTAAGCCCTGATTGTAGGTCAGTCACTGTCCTAAATATTTTATATCTACTTTCTCAGAGAATTACACAACTTTCTCAAGCTGATATTACTTAGCAACTATATTTAGAGGTAGATTTTGAACCCAGATTTGTCTCAGCCCCAGGATCATAATCTTATCTACTATAAACTGTACCAAGGCAGTAGATTCTGATATTGCAACACTATGATTCATTGACAGGAACACTGTATTTTGCTTAGAGTTTTCACTTAAATCTGGCAGAACACATAAATTTAAAACAAATTATTTCAGCCTTCAAGATTCTTAAGCCCATGGACTAAGTCACAAATATCTTTGTATGTCTAATATCTGTCAGTACATAGAACATAGTAGATGCTTTATTAAATTGTTATCAAAAAAATTAATAAAATAATAGATGACGTATGGAAATATTTTCAAAGGAATCAAAAGTTCTAAATTTAGGAAACTAATCTCTTCTTCAAATATTATTTGCCACTGTATCAAAAGGCTTTAGGGCATTACTAGCCAAGTTCTCTGGAACCCCTATCTAAAAACAATTGACAAAGACAATCAAAAACTTTGGACTAAAACATCTTTTGTGACGAAATTTATGACCACTTATATAAATAGAGTTTAGACATGTTATGATGTAACAAGAAAACAATTATCAAATACAAATCAGGAAAAAATTATTACTCTTCTAACAAAAGTAAATCAAATAGTCTCAATATTTGATCCTTGCTCTGAAAGCAATCATGTGAACTTGGACAAATAAGTTCATCATTTCGTTCTTCAGTTCTTTCATCTTTCCAAAGAGAAGGAGGGATTGGATAAGAGTAGAATTTTGACAATCTGTGAATATATGAGTGTTGAAGTAACATATTTGCTGCAAAGGGTTGTTATACCAACCATTGGCTAGATCTTCAAAGACCCTGAGAAAAAAGTAGAGTAATGCTTTCTTCTGTATCTCAAGTGTATCCTGAGTTGTTTGTTTTGACATTTGTTTCCACACCAACAAGAGGAATGAATTTCTAGTTGTATTAATCTCTTTCTGGTATAGATGTCACATACATGGACACAATATACTGTAGCTGAAACTAGGGAGTTTACACTGATATTTTGTTTCTTTTTGCTGCTTAAGTAGTTCAAGCATCATATGCACTGCTGCCTTCAGACCTTTCACATATATCTGACCTCTTGTTTTCTTCAGATATACTTTCTGTACAAAACTGCCTTCTCTTTTTATACCAAAACTATTTTTAAAGCATTGATCTGGGACATAACCCTCAGATAGGGAGATGTTTAATCACGGACTCCATACGGATTTTTAATTTTGGCCATCAGGGGGTTTGGTACAGAGAAGTGGAAATGAAAAGATGTCCTGCTTCCTGAGGATACCGATCCTGCCTCTTCAAGAACCCCCTCACAACACGATGCCTTCCTTCCCCCTAGGGAAGTCTCCCCTCTCCTGCTTTTGGGATGGAATCCAATATCACACCTCAGGTGAATTAAGTCAAAGAATTCACTCTCCGAGGGAAGTTTGTGCTTTATTCCTTTTCTCTTACTAAAGAAGCTGCACTTTGGATGTTGGGGTAGAGAGACAGACGACCTACCACCCCGGACATATTATGACAAAAGTTACAACTGGAAGGCTCTATAACAGAGTAGTGGAAGAGAGATTGGGATTAGAGTTAGGGAAACATGGGTTCTGATTATGCCACTAGACAACTAACTTGTCTATAAAATAGGAGAGTTGGGATTGGTCTATAATTCTGTAATCCTGTTTACCATATATGAGGGAAGGTGGCCCTAAGTATCTCTGACTTTCTGACAGCAGATAGTGTCTCTCAGGAGACAGTAATACTTCCTTTCTTTTTTCTTCAGAGGATTTAATTATTTTTTATTGAGATATAATTCATACAACTCAACCTTTTAAAATGTACAGGTAGGTGGTTTTTAGTATATTCACAACATTGTGCAACCATCACCACTAATTCCAGAATATTATCATCACCCTAAAAAGAGACCACATACCCAATAGTAGTCATTCCCTATTCTCTTCCACCTGCTGCTCTGGGAAAACACTAATCTACATTCTGTGTCCATGAGTTTGCCTATTCTGGACATTTCATATAAATGGAATAATACAATATGTGGCCTTTGTGTCTGGCATTATTCACTTAGTATAATATTTTCAAGGTTCATCATGTTGTAATATCAGTGCTTTATTCCTTTTTATGGCTCAATAATATTTCATTGTATGGGTCTGCAACATTTTGTTTATTCATTCATCAGCTGATGGATGTTTAGGTTGTTCCCACTTTTTGGCTATTATGAATATTTCTATGAACAATTGTGTACAAATTATTTCTATTTTGGTCAGTGAAATTAAGAGGTTCTTTGGAAAACACCCTGGTCTTCACTGGTTCACAGTTTTTGCTAGATGCAAGACTTTGACATTCTTTCCTCTCTATTAAAGCATCTCAGAGGGGTTGTGATAAAGGAAAAATTTACCCCATTTTTTGAGTCAGCACCCTAGCAGATTTACATTTATGTCTCTCTGCCCTCTTCACCTGGGCCCTAATCAACTTCCTAATGAAGGTCAGGGCTACCAGCCTGAGTTTCTATTTCTACAGAGACAAGAAAAGGAGGGAATTATTTTTCAGCTAAAGTTAAACATAAAAGACCTTTGAGGTCAGCTCCTTTATCTTCTTCTTCTTTTTCTTTTTTTGTCTTTTTCCGTGTCCGGCAACAGATCGCAACTCTCAGTGTCGCCCCCGTACCGGACCGGGACCGGCAACGGGATCGCAACCCTCAGTGTTGCTCCCGCGCCTTGCTCAGCCAGTGAGCGGGAACCGGTCTGTATGTGGGATCCGAACCCTCGGCGGGAGCGCCGCCGCGCTTCCCAAGTGGCGCACTATCGCAGTGCGCCACCGGGCCAGCCCAGCTCCTTTATCTTCTAAAGCAATGCTGTCCACTGGAAATAAGGGACATATAATTTTAAATCTTCTAGTACCCACTTTTTTAAAGAAGTAAAAAGACAGAAAAATTAACTTATTGTTTGATTTAACCAATTGTATAATTTTCTAAATATAACCAATATAAATTAATTAGTAATAAAAACTTACTAATGAGGTACTTTACATTCAACATCTGAGGGAAGAAAGAGCTGCAGACACAGGAAAGAAGGTGTAAAGATGGAGGCAGAGATTTGGAGTGATGTGTCTACAAGCCAAAGAAAGCCAAGGATGCCACCACAAGCTAAAAAGAGTCAAGGCAGGATTCTGCCCAGAGTCTCAGAGGAGCTCTGCTTTTCTGACACCTTGATTTCAGACTTCTAGCCTCAAGAACTATGAGATAAAAATTTCTGTTCTTTTAAGTTACCCAATTTGTGGTAATTTGTCACAGCATCCCTAGAAAACTAATTCACATTTTGATCACTCAGTTTGGACTACTCATATTTCAAATGCTCAATAGCCATATGTAGCTAGTTTTGGCATAATTTAAAAATGTTTAGAGGTGATTTTGTTTGTGGCCACTGTAGAAATGAAAACCTTGGAAATGTCTCAATTGAGATCTGAAGAGGTGAGCTCTTTCCCTTGGAATCAATTCTTTCCAAAACAAAATAATGTTATTTTCCTTCAGGGAAAGTATTCTTGATTAGTCTGAGACGGCACAAAGCAACCCAGCAATCCACTAGGGGTTTTGAAAAATATGAAAGCATTTTTCTTTTATCTCCCAAAGTGTAGAACTCATACCTAATAACACATGTATATTACTGTTTACCAAAATGATGAGTAATTGTACTCTATTTGTATGCTCAGTGGACACCTTTGTTTTCTACTATCCAAAGATTCTACAACATATTTCCGTTTCCTTTTAAAATTAAGGAATATCATCTCTTCTGCAATCATTATATCATAAAATGGAAATAGGACACAGATCGATATCACACTTGTTGGTGGTTCACAAGCAGTGAAACAAGGCTTTTCAGGAAAAATAAATTATTTCAATACTCAGGACACCTCTTCAACATAAAAAGTTCTTGCTTTTATATCATCAGGTATTTAATGATTTCAGGTGCTCTGAAAGCCAGGCTGACTTGGGTAAAAAGGTAGTATATACACTAGGGCAAAAAGTAAATCTCTGCATGATGAATCAGAAAGCCTAGATTCCCATTTTGCCATTGAGGCCAGCCATATAACCTTGAGCACATTACTTACCAAAGAGATTCTCATATGTTAAATCGGCATAATGACAATTTCTGCCTTACTTGCATTTCAAGAGAGTTTGGTGTGGTTCTCAACCTTTAATAAGGGTCAGAATCCCCTGGCAGTCTTGTTAAAATGCAGACCACCCCACCTGCAGAGTGCATAATCCCATATATCTGGGCTGGGGCTCAAGAACCTTTATTTCTAATAAGTTACCAAGTGATACCAATACTTCTGGTCCATAGACTACATTTTGAGAACCACTTGTTCATAGTGTTTTACAAGATGGGAAGCTCCATGAAGACAGGTATTTCAAAAGATATCACAGCATAACATTTAAAAGCCCAGGCTTTGGAGCTGGACAGACCCAAGTTCAAAGGCTGCCTTGGACTTGTATAAGCTCGTTTCTTAAGCAGGTCAGGTAACATCTCATCTATGAAATGAGGATAATACCCCTCTCAGAGTGTTGTTGTGAGGTTAAATGGGATGTGGCATGCATAATATGGTGCTGTATCTGGCACATAAATGCCCCATAAATTTTTACTCTATCATTATTGAAGTTACCTCTAACCCCTAGAGCCTTCTTAGACTGGTCAGCAAATATTTTATAGACTGACAAGTTCTAAACAAATTACGGGCATTACTAGGGTAGGGTGGAGCCATATCCTCAATCTAACGAAGTTCTCCATCCAGGTGAAATATCTGGTTAAAATCACCAAGGGAGATTAGGAGTGAAGAAAGGAAGGATATGGTACAAAAGGGAGTCTCTGAGCTCCAGCATGCTCCATCACAGTAACATTAAGGGCTTCTACGTGCTCCTTTCATTATGTTGTTTCTGTTTTTGTAAAATGCATTTTTAAAGATCTTCAACATTTTGAACCCTAGGATCCATCTCTGTTTAGAACCCCTATCCTCTTGCTACTTGATTAATTTCTGTGTGCCCCATTATAGACACCTCCAAGCTCATTCCCAATGCCAGGCCCCACAGATGGATGTCTTGAATTAGTACCTGTCCTAGGTGCCTTGCTGCCAGGAGACAGGCCCTAAATGTTCTGGCTGTCACCAACATGAAAACCTATGATGCCCACTGCAGTTTGCTGCTGCTGCTGCTAATGATGATATTAACAGCAACTGACACTTATTATTCCATATTCTAAGGCAGGCACCTTCTTGAGTGCTCTACAGATACACAAACACACACATATATACAGTACAAGCTTAACCAGTTTAGGTATTTATTATTCATAAGTATTTACTATCATTTCTGCATTGTACAGATGAGGTCACGTTGCAAAAAAGTGGGGAATGGGCAACAGATAGGCTATAAATTCTGTTATATATCCTTCAATCACTGAAAATGGGCCAGAAACTAGCATTCTAAGCAACATATTGGCATCATCATCATCATCATCATCATCATCATCATCATCACCACCATCATCATCACCACCACCATGACAGAAACTGTACTTAACTTAAAACTAAGCTATATTCTTAAAGATCAGTACTGGCAGGTTATAGAATACATGCTAAATGACTCAGTAAATAATAGCTCTCACTAACTGGTGTTTTCTAAGTATCAGACCATGTACCAACCGCAAAGAACATACACAGGATTGTAATTCTCAGACACCCAGACAACGTTAATAGTGTTATTTTGCAGTGTATGCCTGTACTGAAACAACCTCCTGTACCCCCAAAATACGTAAAAAGTAAATGTTAAAATATTTTGGGGAAAAAAAGCACCCCATGACTTAGGGAGATGACATACCTTGGTCACACAGCTAATAAGTGGAAGACCTATCTATGCAATTTCAGAGACCATGCTTTTAACTACCAGCTCTGCCATGTCTCCAGGTGGCATTTTTAGCATGGTACAAAATGCCACAAGCTATTCCTATACCCACCATCCTCAAGCTTTGAGGCAGCATCACTGACCTCCTATTTAAACAGAGAATTATCATACAAGCTGATATTAAGTGCATATAATGTTAGATTTTCACTTCTCTGTTTTTTTCCCTCCTTCCTAATTTTCATCATTCAACAGAGTCCTACCATCTTTTTTTTTTTTAGATACAATATGTCCTAAACTCTATCAGTAAGGGAGTTTTATTTATAGTTAAGACATCATCCAGCTTGGCTGAGCATATCTAATGAAGTCATTAATGATTTTTCTTCAGGAGAAGTCTTAAGTTGAATATTTCTAATGACTTTTGGTTTGTATGCCTTCTACTATATGTCCATGCCTCTGGGGATATACAATAACTGCAAGTTTCTCTATTTACCTCAACATCTTCATTGCTGATTAATATTTTGCCACTGTGAAATGCATTAAAACACAAATTGATATTGAAAAGAAGTTTTCATTTGCTATTTATTATTATCTGTACATACTTCCCCTATTCTCTTCCTGAATTTGCATCACTGGTGTCATTGCTTTTTCTTGTAGTTATTAGCTCTCTTCTTGGCTAAATCTTTCTACCACTTGGGTTTCATTTCATGGCATTGTTATGAGAGAGCACAGAGGAAACAGAAAATCTACACTTTGGCTTCAGTCAGCATGATTCTAAATGTACTGGCAAACTAATTTCTTAGAGAAATGATACAGTAAGAGAAGTCACTATAAAACTGTGCTTTGCAGTAACTAAATGAAAACTGACATTTATTCAACTCTCTTTTGGTCTTAATTGAATATTTATTACTTCTGCAAGAACAGAGGCAATACTAGGCTTAATATCTGTTTAGAAGCGTGCATTATTTAAATGTTGCCTGTTTTTCTATTTATTCCGGGGAAAAATATGACAATTTTGGGAACTGACATATTTAGCTGTGTGTGAGGTCAAGCCTTGAAACTAACTTCTGTGTTGTCCATCCTGGTGGATATATACAGACATCGTGAAAAAGGGAGCAGGTCTCAGGGCTGGTCCTGTGCTTTGCTGGAATGTTTTAAGTGGAAAAATTGCGCTCATTGGGGTCTCTCACCAACATCAAAAAATTCTGGCAACTCTTATTTTGTATTTGTGTTTTCAGACCCTAGAATAAGCCAAAAGCATGGACAGCCTACTCCAGTCTTAGTGATAAGATACTTCTTGAGCCTAAAATACCTTCTGAAGTCTACTGAACATTTTTTCTGTATGCTCTGAATGGAGGTATTGGCTTTTGGTTTGTATCTGCTTCTGTCACAGATTCAAGCTACATCCCTGTGATTGACTATTTACCCCAGGGCTCCTCCTTGCTCCACTTTTTCTGAATACTCACCAATCTTAGAATATGTCTCCCATGAATTATACAGGACCTTTTCTCCACTGCTTACCCCAAGATGCATTTGTCACAATGGCATAGATTTTGTAAGCAAATCAACAAAATGCTTGCATTTGGAGAGGATGCACTATCTCAAAAAGAGATTATTGCTGAAGTTGGTAAACTACACCACAGAGATTGGGATAAATTTAGCCTCCCAGAAACCAAGATCAACTGAGAATGCATCAAGCATACATTTTTGCAGTCATTCACTGAGAGTTTTTAAGTGTCTTCATGCCTCTTGCTGCACATGAACATATGGACAGCCATTTTATTCTTTCTTTCAAATGTTGCCAATGTGAACAAAATCAGTAACACATGGTAAGGCATATGACCTCCGTGAAATTTCATATTAGTTGAATAAAATTCCAGGCTTATTTCTAACCCTATCAGCATACATATCTGCCTCTCAAACCATGTATAAAGATAGAATTGTAAATTTTTAGAGTTGAAAAGACTTTCGAGACCATCTGTTCAATCCCTTCATTGTACAGAGGTATAAATTGAATCACAGAGTGGCAAAATGACTTGCTCAACATCTGGTTAACAATAAAACTAGGAAATAGTAATAAGAGTAAAACTATCTAGTTGCAGGACCCAGATGTTTACAGACATAACCATACAGTGGTATGTGTACATGTATTTGTGTAACACATACATACATACATATATATGGATCTACATACACAGTCAACTCTTCAGTAATCTGTCAAAGCTATGTTTCCTGTCTGGTTTCTTCCTAGTTATTGACATGACCAATCCTAGGCTGCTTCTCTGCTCTTAAATGATGTGTGTATGTGGTTTGAATTCCACCAAAAGTGGAGGCCAAGAGAAGGACTTCAGAAAAGATAGTTTATTTGGAAGGTGATGCCAGGAAGCTGAAGTAAAGAACAAAAAAAAAAATAGAAGGAGCTGCTGTGAGCTCAATCCTGCTGGGGACCTCTAAGGAACTGTATAATGTAACTGAGAACTGTCTTTCCAAAGGACAGGAGACTAAGGCATTTATCTATTGACTCCCATGCTCCATTGGCTGAGGGCTGCCCCCAAGAATGGGGTCAACATCTCATAGTTCCCCACGGTTGTGACTTCAGAGAAAGACTTCAGGCAGAAAAATACTGAAACGGAACAGTATATCCCAGCTGCATTTAAAGTTAGAAATGGACAAGGGGGTGTTATACGAAGTGTAACTGATATAGAGTTCAAGGTATAACAAACCAATTTTAATAACTTAGATATTTAAATCTAATTAAAAATGATTTGTATGGATTAGCCTCATTGGTGGCCAGTTCAGTGAGTTACCATAAAGGTGACTACAAAATTCCTTGAGTCCACAGTACAGCTTGAAATGGGAGATCTGCTCTCGCTATCTCTCATGACTGGCCAGGATGCAGCATTCATTCATTCGACACATATTTATTGAATGGTGCTATGGGCTAGGCATTTTCCAGATGCTGGGGATACAGTAGTGAACTAAAGGACAGAAATATTGTTCCTAATAAAGTTTACAGTCTAAAGGGGAAAGACATTTTGCATAATAACAAGCAAACAAAATATATCAATAGTCAGATATGGATAAGAGCTCAGAAGAAAAATTAAGCAAGAAGAGTAGAAGATGCTGCTAAAAGGGAATATTGCTATTTTAATTTATTTACTATGATCAGGAAAAGCCTTACCAACTAGGTCAGAGATCTAGCACAGATCTAAAGAAGGTTAGAGGGAAAGTCACGGGGATGTTTAAAGGAAAGGGCACTCTGGACAAAAGTAAGAGATAGTACAAAGGCCCTAAATTCTAAGTGTAGTTGACATCATGTCTAATATCAAAGGAAAGCCAAATGTGTGAAATAAAGTTTGCAAAGTGGTGGACTAGGAACTGCATCTAGCCTGCAGACCATTTGGCTTGCTTTGTACAAGACTTTTAGTTTTCAAAAATAATTTGAACTTTATTCATTAACATTACGGCAGTGCTAAAGAATTCATACAATATGCACAAAAATCTCAAAAAACAGAGAGACCTGGCACACAGGATTAGAGCTGGGCACTGGTTGGTATCTTAGCAGAACAGTTTTTTTTCAGTGTTCCACAGTCAGCAGCATTCCCTATTTTATTGTAAATTTTTACTACTTCAAAAATGTTTCACTCATTTGCTAGCTTCCTTGCTCTTTTAGGTGGTAGGATTTTATGGTCCCAGGTTTAAAATGGTTAAGGAGAATAGTAAAGCGATTTTTGCAGTGATTACATTTTTACACTACTGACATCGGTGATCTTTTTTTTTTCTTTCTAGGTGAAAATTATTGCCAAACACTGAATCTAGCATTTGGCAAAAGAGCACATTCCCATTGTGCTATAAATAACTAATCAATGCCCTCAAATAATCATCAAAACTTGGAGGATGTATCCCTTGCAGGCTTAGCCTACTTATATATTTGAAGCCTCTATCTTATTTGTGGTGAAAGATCGGGAAAAGGCGTATGTGAGATTGACTAATTATGGTAAGCATAATAGGCATAAATACTTTCCTTGCCAAAAATTCACTGAGAAATCTAAGAGTAAGGAAGAATAGAAAAGTTATGGATAATACACAAAAGGAAAAGAATGGGTAGTAAAAGAAGTTAAAGGAATCTGTTCGAAATTCAGAGTGTTGAGTGCTATGTAAATTAATGAAATCAACATAAATAAGAAAACAAAAACATTAATTAAAACTTGACTCTACCTACGCTGAAGGAAGTATACGGCAAGGGAATATTAATGCCATGTAAAACAGTTCACAAAAAAGGCTCACAAAAACAATAAATATGCTGATTACCTACAAAAACCTAAGTGAATAAAAATGATACAGGTACACACTTTAGGTGAAAATTCCAAATTTTTCAAAATACAATTGAAGAGATTAATGGCTTCCTTTTATTTTCAACTCTTTAATCTCTTGAAACCTACTCAGTGCGTTGAGTTAAATAAACACATTGCCATAGCAAAATACTGAGAAATCGAAGCATTGTGTTATAACTTAAAGCATATGTTTATACCAGAGTCATTATGGAAAGTTAAAACTAGAGAGTCTCAGTTGAGTCCTTTAGGAGGGTGAAGGTGCCAGAGAAAAGCAACTGAGGAACTAGAGCCTGGGACATATTGCTGCAGAGAAGATTTAAGTTCTGACCAGATGAAGGAGATAAATAATATCTCTAAAAGAGATACCAAAATGTTCATGATCATGGAATAGCGAGGATGTAGTGAACTCAACTAAGACAAGAAGTTTGGAATTTGAAGGTAGAGTACTAAAAGATTTATAAGTGAGGGTTTACATTTAGAAAAACACAGGAAGAATGAAAACCAAAATTTCAAGAATAAATTTGCAACCATGAACTGGTCAAATCAACAAGACAGCTAAAAAACTGTAGAGATGACGGTCAAATCTACAGTCTGCTTATGTTTGAAACTTAGCTCTGCCACTTACTGGTTTTGTGACCTTGGGTGAGTTTCTCAACTTCTTGATGCCTCAGTAATAACATTAATGTTAATAGTGATTAGAGTAAAAGGAAGTAGTAAATACATATCTCCTATGGGTTATGGGGGAATAAAATGAGACAAAGTACACCAAGTGCTTGGCACGGTACCTGACATGGAATAAGCGATCCATAAATGTTGATACTATCATTACTACCTTTGATTTTATAACATGTGCAAATAATCTGTTTAACAAGCTGTCAGTAGCTACAGAACTCAGCTAATTGAGCTCTAAGAGAGCAGTAGCTATGTCTCCCAGATAGCAGTATAGGGCTGGATCACTGCAAGGTACTCAGTAGTATTATTGAATTAATACATAATTCAAAGTAATGGTGATCCAAACGTCATTTTTGTTTCACATTGTAAAAATGCAAATATATCCCAGGTGTCCCTCTTGGACTTGACACTCTGAATAACAAAGCAGGTCAACTAGACTCATTCCAAAAAGACCTGGAAAGATAAGCACCATCTCAGCCTGGAAACGAACTCCCAGTGCAGGCTGGACTTACAATACAAAAATAATACGTTTGAATTATGTATGTCAACGACCAGGCTCACATCTTCCAGAAAACTGAGAAAGCAATACATAGCATGTTCGAACTTTTTAAAGCCTTTTTTAGTAGTTGACCATTAGTATATGGTAAAAATCACCTGCCTTCTTGCCTTCTGGATTCTACTGAACTATAGGTGGATTGAAATAAAAAGAGAGTCAGTATCAAAGATGTAGTGATATCAACAAAAACACTGAAAGGGCTACCCAAATAAACTTCCATCCACTGACATCAAAGTGGGCAATACTCCAGACTGTATCATCAGTTTTATTGCACAATATCTCTGTGCAATTGAGTACCAGGCTGAGCAAAAATAACAACTTTCAAACTAAATAATGGCTCAAACGACTCTAAAAAGACCAGATAGATAGGTGAAATATCAATGTCTATCTCTGGATACAACACTCTGAAAAGAGCCACTAAAAGACCATCAGGAAGGTGTATTCAACAGTGTCAGCAAATGTTAGTCATAGTAGTGTGTACTCTTACAATTTTATCATTGCCATCTAAAAATGAAGGCCCACTTTTGAATTAGTGTGAAATACAGTGGCATTTTTAAATAAAAAAGTTTTAAAATGATACTTTACCTGCAAGGCACAACATGAATGACTGCAGTACCAGCAGTTCCCACGGCAACCTCATCTTCAGTTTCTGAGGTCAAAGGAGTTTCGAGTCCAATAACAAGTGAATAGAACCGTTGCTTCTTTTAAGTTTTGTACAACCTTTAATCTGTGGGAAAGGAGAGACATTACATTGAGATTTGGAAATACTTCTCCTGAATATAAACAAAATTCACTTGTGGAAAAGTACTACTGAAGGAGAAGAGAGAAGCATGTTAAATTATGAATATAAAGCAAATAAGCCTCGTATTCTTTTCTTCCAAAAAATACTTGGGCATGATTCGAGCTGATGTGTCCCTGTGGCTACTGAGAAGACAAGAACAGCTTCTGATTGGGCGTGACCAAACCTGAAGGCAGGGGAAAGTCTGTGCTTTATGAGGTCCCTCCTTGTCACTTAGTGTCCAGACCCTGTTCTTTATTTATTTTCCAATCTACACTACACCCAACAAAGCAAATACAGAAAAACTGCCACAAAACAAGATAGATAGGGTTAGCTTTGGTGGACCTGAAGTTGAAATTCCCAATTTTTAGAATGGAGGTATATATGGGGAAACTGTGACTACCCCATCAATTCAAACATTTTTTCCACCTATGCTCCATGTTTCATTTCTAAAATGCAATAGAAAGATGCAGTTCCAGGGTTCACTGAGAGAAATCCTACCACCTATGAGTAGCTGCCTACTAGGTTCATTTGGATAAATCCAGAGCATAATTAAGAATAGGAATCTTAAAACAGGAAAATTCTGTGGTAAAAAGAAGCTCCTTGTTCTATGTACCAAAAGCTACAAAGCAGATAACCCAGAGAGAAACAGGCAGGCAGACACTGGCATTCCAGAGAGCACAGGTGTTGTGTTGAAGGGGGCAGGTGCTCCTCAAATGACTGACATGCAAAGCACAGACCCAGGGTTGCAGAAGCATGCAAAAATTTCAAAGAAAAGTTGAAAATAATATTGTATATTGAAAATCTCTCAAGTTTTAAATATTGGAAATCAGTTTAAAATATTTTTAAACACTGTTTGACTCAAACGAAGCCAAATTGCCATCTGGTGCTGAAGGTCTGCAACATGACCTTAGTGAAACAGAACTCTCGCTTTGCTTCCTCTCATTCACCCATCCTACCAGCCAGCCATGTATGAAGCACCCTCTGCTTACAAGAAACGAGGTGAACATACTACCATCTCTGCTTCGTACTCCGGTGGGGCAGTTACCCACAATTTCATATAATTGCTATATGTTGTGCCATTATCAAGGAAGGAGGAAACTTTCTGGCCTGCAAGTCTTCATAAAGGAGACAAGCTCCCCCTGCGGTTTGAAAGATGAGCAGAATGCTGCCTATACATCAGTTGAAAATCTCTCAAGTTTTAAATATTGGAAATCAGTTTAAAATATTTTTAAACACTGCTTGACTCAAACGAAGCCAAATTGCCATCTGGTGCTGAAGGTCTGCAACATGACCTTAGTGAAACAGAACTCTCGCTTTGCTTCCTCTCATTCACCCATCCTACCAGCCAGCCATGTATGAAGCACCCTCTGCTTACAAGAAACGAGGTGAACATACTACCATCTCTGCTTCGTACTCCGGTGGGGCAGTTACCCACAATTTCATATAATTGCTATATGTTGTGCCATTATCAAGGAAGGAGTAAACTTTCTGGCCTGCAAGTCTTCATAAAGGAGACAAGCTCCCCCTGCGGTTTGAAAGATGAGCAGAATGCTGCCTATACATCAGTGAATCAAATAAGCGAGAAATCTAGGGAACCAGGATGCTCATGTTCTATTTACAGCTCTGGTANAGATAGGTGAAATATCAATGTCTATCTCTGGATACAACACTCTGAAAAGAGCCACTAAAAGACCATCAGGAAGGTGTATTCAACAGTGTCAGCAAATGTTAGTCATAGTAGTGTGTACTCTTACAATTTTATCATTGCCATCTAAAAATGAAGGCCCACTTTTGAATTAGTGTGAAATACAGTGGCATTTTTAAATAAAAAAGTTTTAAAATGATACTTTACCTGCAAGGCACAACATGAATGACTGCAGTACCAGCAGTTCCCACGGCAACCTCATCTTCAGTTTCTGAGGTCAAAGGAGTTTCGAGTCCAATAACAAGTGAATAGAACCGTTGCTTCTTTTAAGTTTTGTACAACCTTTAATCTGTGGGAAAGGAGAGACATTACATTGAGATTTGGAAATACTTCTCCTGAATATAAACAAAATTCACTTGTGGAAAAGTACTACTGAAGGAGAAGAGAGAAGCATGTTAAATTATGAATATAAAGCAAATAAGCCTCGTATTCTTTTCTTCCAAAAAATACTTGGGCATGATTCGAGCTGATGTGTCCCTGTGGCTACTGAGAAGACAAGAACAGCTTCTGATTGGGCGTGACCAAACCTGAAGGCAGGGGAAAGTCTGTGCTTTATGAGGTCCCTCCTTGTCACTTAGTGTCCAGACCCTGTTCTTTATTTATTTTCCAATCTACACTACACCCAACAAAGCAAATACAGAAAAACTGCCACAAAACAAGATAGATAGGGTTAGCTTTGGTGGACCTGAAGTTGAAATTCCCAATTTTTAGAATGGAGGTATATATGGGGAAACTGTGACTACCCCATCAATTCAAACATTTTTTCCACCTATGCTCCATGTTTCATTTCTAAAATGCAATAGAAAGATGCAGTTCCAGGGTTCACTGAGAGAAATCCTACCACCTATGAGTAGCTGCCTACTAGGTTCATTTGGATAAATCCAGAGCATAATTAAGAATAGGAATCTTAAAACAGGAAAATTCTGTGGTAAAAAGAAGCTCCTTGTTCTATGTACCAAAAGCTACAAAGCAGATAACCCAGAGAGAAACAGGCAGGCAGACACTGGCATTCCAGAGAGCACAGGTGTTGTGTTGAAGGGGGCAGGTGCTCCTCAAATGACTGACATGCAAGGCACAGACCCAGGGTTGCAGAAGCATGCAAAAATTTCAAAGAAAAGTTGAAAATAATATTGTATATTGAAAATCTCTCAAGTTTTAAATATTGGAAATCAGTTTAAAATATTTTTAAACACTGTTTGACTCAAACGAAGCCAAATTGCCATCTGGTGCTGAAGGTCTGCAACATGACCTTAGTGAAACAGAACTCTCGCTTTGCTTCCTCTCATTCACCCATCCTACCAGCCAGCCATGTATGAAGCACCCTCTGCTTACAAGAAACGAGGTGAACATACTACCATCTCTGCTTCGTACTCCGGTGGGGCAGTTACCCACAATTTCATATAATTGCTATATGTTGTGCCATTATCAAGGAAGGAGGAAACTTTCTGGCCTGCAAGTCTTCATAAAGGAGACAAGCTCCCCCTGCGGTTTGAAAGATGAGCAGAATGCTGCCTATACATCAGTTAATCAAATAAGCGAGAAATCTAGGGAACCAGGATGCTCATGTTCTATTTACAGCTCTGGTAGTAACTAGTTGTGTGCTCCTGGGTGTGCTACACCACCCTGCCTTCCTCTGAAGGTTGTTTCAAAGGAAACCTCCTGGTGAAGTAAATGAAACCTCTTTGAAAACTACATAGCACCATACATTGACAGATATTGTTATTGTAATCTCAATATTTTTTTTGCTTTTTTAAAATATATTTTTAATTTATATTATTTTTTAAATTGACAAATAAAATTGTATATATTCATGGTGTACAACATGATGTTTTGATATGTATACATTGTGGGCATCTCAATATTTTTAAGCTGATAATAACCTGGGGCTTCTCATCTCACTCCCACTTGTAAGAGAAACACTGTGAGCAAACACAGGCTTACGTGGAAACTAGCACAAGCTAGTTAATCAAGGGCTCTTAGTGTTCATTTATACCACATGGTCACAGAAAAGTCTATGTTTACCAGGAAGCTAAAAGAAAGTGAAGAGCCATCATTAGAGAACTCGCCTGTCTTTTGTGCTCTTAAATAGCTCAGTTTCTGACAAAGCTAGACTTAATATGTTGTGAAGACAAAAGGGACCCTTAATTTCTGTTCTGCTGATGTGGCTGAAAGCAGGCAGCATCTCTAATTGGATATGTTCAGATACTCCTCTGACATGCATGGTGATTAGGCCATTTTAGATAAACAGGATGTGCTGATCAATGAAATCTATTAATGTCTTAAGTAAATGATCAGGGTATTAATAATTAATTTTGTGAGGGGAATGTCATCTCAGACCTCAGGATTGATCTACAGCGTTAAGCAGTTTCTTGAGGCAATTAAAATTAACTTAGGAAATGTATCCAATTACACAATAAAGATTTGATTCATGATATGATAATATTTACAGTGCATGTTGTTAAGATTTTTTTTTTTTTTTTTTTTTTATCTTTTTCCG
>NW_007727828.1:105467-119898 GCF_000696425.1 Galeopterus variegatus | reverse complement strand
GGGTGTGTAGCCTTCCCGGCGGTCCAGGCCCGGGGCCTGGGGGGGGACCGGCAACGGAATCGCATCCCGCGGTGTTGCTCCCGCGCCTCGCTCAGCCAGTGAGCGGGAACCGGTCTGTATGTGGGATCCGAACCCTCGGGCGGGAGCGCCGCCGCGCTTCCCAAGCGGTGCACTATCCAGTGCGCCACCGGGCCGGCCCTAAGATTTTTAAGGATAGAAAAATTCAAGAACCCTATTGACATTTATTTACATTCTGACAGGTAAGATTCACCCTTACTAATTAGAAATAATGGAGCTGTTGATAGTAATTTCTGTAGTGGGAAGCAGTAACCAAAGCACCAGGTTTTCTGAAGGGAGCTGAAAATTCATGAATCTATGTGGGACTGTGGTGCAGGATACAAAGTTTTATAATTTCCATTTTCATGCCAGAGCCAGAAAGAAAGCTGTGAGATGAGCCCAGAGTTAGGGCAGCAGTAGATCTCTCCTGCAACTTTGAGCCCTCTCTGGTTTATCCAAAAGTGGCTATAGCTAAGGTAGTGTACTTAGCACTAACTTTGAGATCTTGCTCAAGAAGGAGACTCTAAATCCTGGACAGGAAGCCACACAATGAAATGAGGCTTGGTTGCTATCTCTGACTGAGCTGGAAGGAGATGAATAACTGAGAATTCTACAAGATATTTTGACATACTCCTGAACAGAGCAAAACTTTCCCCAATCCTTCAAACAATTCTGATACTAATAGTCATACTGAAGACTTCAGTATAAAGTTCTGAAAGCAAAAAGCATAAATAGTTTTCCCTTAAGAGTCCTGGTTTCCAAGAATCTACATGCAGGGCCTGGTCATATATTTATCTGTTTTGGCTCTCTGCTAAATCAAAATTCTGCCATTTTTTAAATAGTCCTAATTCAGCTCAGCAAAAAAGTGTGTTTATCGTGTGGTAGGGACAGTGCTAGGTATTGGGTACGCGAGGTAAGGGAGGTGTTGGCCTTGTCCTCAAGGAGCTTACAGTTTTCTTGGTGAGAGAGGCAAATAAACTGGTAATTATAGTTCAGTGCAATGTGTGTAATAGGTCTATTAAATACGACATGCTACGGAAGCAAAAGAAAATCATGTAACTGAGCCCGGGAGTGGGGTGGGGGCAGGGGCTTCATGAAAGCTCTACCAAGGGGCTAGTAGTTTGAACTGAGTCTTAAAATATAAATAAGATATAAAGAAGGCATTGTAAACCGAATGACAAAGAACACAAACAGGCAAGAAGCTGTGAGAATTTAGTGTTCATATTACAGCAATTCAAGATGATGAAAGGTATGATCTGCCGAATTGAACCTGTTCTCTAATCCTGGACCTACCATTCTCCAGCTGTGTGGCTCAACTGTAAAATAGTGGGAATACTACATATCTTCTAAGCATATTGTAAGGATTAGTGAGAATGTGTAGAAGATGCTGAGCATAGGTAGTAGTAAATCTTGGCACTTAGTAGCTGTCCTTGTTAAAGACAGCACAGCACAGCACGAAGTTGGGAGTTAAGGTTGGGGGTGAAGGAAGAGGCTGGAAAGATTAGTCAGGAGGCTGGTCCCAAATCAGCCTTGAATATATATTAAAGATTTTGGACTTGACTCTAAAGGCTAAGAGGAGGATAGGAATGACTTTAAACAGAGGAATGATACAAACAAATTTGATTTCCCTGTAGGAAGATCTGCTTTAAATGCAGTTCCCAAAAGCACAAAATTTATTTTCCCTCTTTGCTTTTCTCCTCTGGTCAGGTTAACTACATCTCTAATTACTAAGCATACTTCCAATATATAACACATTTTTCAAGGCCTCATGGCAGCAAGACAGAGCGAGGAAACACTGGATTTGGAGTCAAGAACATTGAGTTCTTTCCAGTTTTGCCACAAATTATCTGACTTTGGGAAAAATCACGTAACCTCTGTAAACATGTTTGCTTGCGTGTAGGTTGGGTATCATGCCATAAGCCCTGTCTTTCTCACAAGTATGCTGTAAAGGTCAATTGATATATTTTGTTAATAAATATTAATTATTATTATTGTTTACACTCAGATTCAAATTCTACCCTACAGCCCCCTGCCAGATAGATTTTTGACTTTATGAAGGTAGGAATCTTTGTTTTCCATATTGATATTGAAGAGGCACATAGAATAGTGAATGGTCAGAGTAGATGGTCAATCAATAGTTGATATATAAATGAAAGGATAAATGTAACTAACATCTTTTGTGGTCCTACTGTGTGCTTTTACATTAACTTCTCATTTAACCTTCACAACAGCCCTATCAGGCATCACCATCTTCCATAAAATTACAGCCTTGGAAATTAAAATTTGAGAGGCTATGGCAATTGTCCAAGGTCAAGCATCTAGAAACCAATCAAGCCAGTACTCAAATCAATATCTTTATACTTAAAGTACTGAACATTTTTCTAAAAGCAATGAACTGTTTTCTAAAAGCAATGAACTGTTTTCTAAAAGCAATGTGTCTTTTAAAGTGTAACATAAAATTCTGATGGTGACTCTTTTCTCTCTCTTTATACTTAAAGTACTGAACATTTTTCTAAAAGCAATGAACTGTTTTCTAAAAGCAATGTGTCTTTTAAAGTGTAACATAAAATTCTGATGGTGACTCTTTTCTCTCTAACTCTGCTTTTCCTGTTGTCTTCCTGCAGAAGTGAAGCCAGACGCCAGGAAGCAACAGTGCAGAATCTGTGTGATATTCATGATGCAAAGTATAGCATGAGTTTCAGAGCTAAGACTTTGTCAGAAGGCTACATTTCACTAGTGTTAATTCAGAAATCTTCTTGTGACAGCCTGACCGTGAATAAGTTGTTCTCCTCCTAAGCGTCTGAACAACATGAACATTTGCTTTGTTGCTAATTATTATTTAGAGTGCTGCCATTCTTAAGGCAAGAATTTTAAAAAGGATCATCCATAGTTCCCAGTTGTATAGTCGAGCGTTTTCTAACTCTACAATTAGCTAATGAGGGGTACAGTCAATCACAATAGCAAGGAAGCAGCGAACAAAACTGAAAGCAAGAGAGAAAATAAGCTTCCTCAGAAAGCAACGTGCCAAATCATTTCAAGGGAAAATGGCATACAGTCAAATCTTAATGCTCAATCAATCAACAGATATTTATTGAGTACCCATTATTCAAGTGGTAATATGCTGAATACAAAGAGTTATGGGTAAAAGTCTCTGCCGATGAGGACACTATAACTCAGTGGGGTAAAAGAAATCACAGACTACATGAGTTTGTATGTCAAATAAGTAGTAGAATCTATACTTTCTGTGGTTATGGAAGCTGGCCTGTAGGCTCTCCTTGGATAATGAAAATTCATATCACATCAGTCAATCAAATTAGCTTACTAGATTTTCTCTTTGTATTAGCTTTTTACTCTTTCTACAAGACAAGACACATTTCCTTTCCAATATGTAATGTCTTCTCTATTTCACTGGACATTGCAATAAGTAGTCTGCTAGAAATTGGGAGGAAAGGAGTGTTGCTTGGTTTCTCTCATTGGATGCTTGTCCCAAGCATCTGAAAATATTAATCAAGAAGTAGACATATATATGATGGTATCCCTTATTTAGACCCTACTAACCTATCCAGTGGCTGATTTGGACTCTGTTTCCACTATAAGATCACATTAGAGAGGACCTTAGGGAATGACAGACGGTCAATCAATATGGGTAATTCCTTTTTTAATGGATTTCTAGGTAAATTAGTGTCTGCAACTTGTGATGATTCTAACCAGAAATATAATGATTCCATTAGGCAGAAATATTCTCGAATAAAATTTCATTTTTATTCTCATCATTCTCATCATTTCAGTTACTGAAGGATCTCTTTTACACAGTCTGAGAGCCAGCAGAGTTGTACAGAATAATTTTGAAACATCTTTTATTGGTGTTTCTTCAAGTAATACCCACTACAAATTTTCCAATACACTTTCTCCTCATAAAACCTTATCCTTTTATGCTGTACCTTTAACACTTTGCTACTGAGGAGTCCATCTTCAAAATACTGAAGTAATCCCAATAATCACAGTGTGGTATTTCAAAAGATTACTGGATTAGGATTCAGAATAACTGGGTTCCATGTGCAGTCCTGTTACCTACTTGCTGGGCGAGTTTCTTCACCAATGAAAGGGGGGCTGGCCCAGATTGTTTCTAAGGATTATTGAAACTGTGAATTACCTCATTCTATCAGAGAAAGGTTATATATTCAAAAGATATTTAGTTAGTTAACTAAAGAGTTGTCACCATGCCCTTGTCATTACTACAGCCATTTGAGGCTTCTAACAATTTCTCAGATAACATCATCCTCCCACTCACCAAAGTTGTCTGAGATACATTGCTTTTAAATATTATATATGATGCTGTTACTGGAAATAAAATCTCTAGCTACAAATACATATTCACTATACATATTCCCTAATAAGTAATCACTTATTGTTTTGCTTTTTAAAGTTTTATTTAATTTTTACTTGTATTGATGTAGTATGTGAACATAGGTTTAATACTTATTCTGACTCGCCTGAGGGAACTGCTTTCCAGGGGCAACAAGTAATTTTTCTGGTATCCCAATATTGATAATTTAAAAAATAACATGCTTATACTATTATTTCTTGATATTTTGTTCTTATGCATTATTAGGTTCTTTTATGGATAATGACAATTCAGCTATCTTACATAATCACTCTTAGTGACAGACACACAAACACAAAACTTATCTGAATTTTGTTATATTATGTAATTTGGCTAATTATTTTTCAGCTGACCCCACAGTATACTGCTTGTATTTCTTTTACTGTAGTACTTGACTTTTTTTCTTGGAGTTAATAATTTTCTCTATCTCTTTTTTTTTTTGTTTAGGTTTCATCCTAAACACTCCACCATATCTAATGCTTTCAATGTGTTCAAATACACCTTGTAGTTCATCAGTTTTAATAAGTATTATGTATTTAGGACACATAGATATTGAACACTTTAACAATTTAGTTGAAAAACAGACATGATTCAAGTATTCCAGCATTGTTTAGTAAAAACAAAAAAGACACCTATTTAGAGCTGTGATTTTCTTCACAATTATCCGTGTATATGAAGGTTATATGTATGGACAGTGTCCAGTAAAATGTAGGTAGTAAAAAAGCAACATAAGAGAATATGTAATTAAACTGTTAAATAATGTTAGAAGCAATGTAATGGCAGAATATAATACAAAATAACTGGGGAAATGATAAATAATAGATATCACAGGGCACTTTACAATGTAGTAGTCTCTGTATTATGTATTAACTCACATAACCTTTAAAACAACACTTTAAGGTAGACAACATATTATTTTCATTTTATGGGTTAAATAGACATCACAGGGCACTTTACTATGTAGTAGTCTCTGTATTATGTATTAACTCATATAATCTTTAAAACAACACTTTAAGGTAGACATCATATTATTTTCATTTTATGGGTTAAGTAAATTGACCTTAGTTATAGCTGATAAGTAATGGAAACAAGATCTTAACTCTGAATTTTTCACCTTAAGTTTGAGAAATATTTTATATACTGATATGTATACTTTTATGTATATGTACACAAAAAATGGAAAAATATCCCATGTTTATGAATTGAAAGAATTAATATTGTCAAAAATGATCAAAAATCCCAAAGCAATCTATGGATGCAATGCAATCTTTATCAGAATACCAATGACATTCTTCACAGAAATAGAGAAAACAATGCCAAAATTCATATGAAATCGCAAAAGACCCCAAACAGACAAAGCAATCCTGAGTGAAAAGAATGAAGATGGAGGCATCATACTACCTAACTTCAAAAAGTCTATACTGTCTACTACAAAGCTACAGTAACCAAAAGAGCATGGTACTGGTATAAAAACTGACACATGAACCAATGAAACAGAATAGAGAACCCAGAAATAAATCCACATATCTACAGCCAGTTGATTTTTGACAAAGGTGCCAAGAACATACACTGGGGGAAAAGACAGTCTCTTCAATAAATGGTGCTGGGAAAACTCCATATCCACATGCAGAAGAATGGAACCCCTATCTCTTACCATATACAAAAATCAACTGAAAATGGATTAAGGACTTAAATGTAAAACTGCTAGAAGACAGCATAGGGTAAATGCTTCAAGACCCTGGTCTAGGGGAAAGTTTTATGGAGAAGACTTCAAAAGCACAGGCAACAAAAGCAAAAATAAACAAATGGGCCTACATCAAACTAAAAAATGTTCTGCACAGCAAAGGAAATACTGGATAAAGAGGCAACCTGCAGAATGGGACAAAATATTTGCAAACTATTCATCCAGCAATGGATTAATATCCAGAATATACAAGGAATTCAAACAATGGCAAAAAACAAACAAACAAACAAATAATTCAATTAAAAAATGGGCAAATAACCTGAGTAGACATTTCTCAAAAGATGAAATACAAATGGCCAACAGGTTTATGAAAAAATTCTCAACAATGCTACTCATCAGGAAAATGCAAATCAAAACTACAATGAGATATCATCTCACTCCAATTAGAATGGCTATTATCAAAAAGATTTTTAAAAACCCAACAAATGTTGGCAAGGATGAGGAGAAAGGGAACTCTTACACACTGTTGGTAGGAATATAAATTAGCATGAACATTATGGAAAACAGTATGGAGGTTCCTCAAAAAGCTGAAATGGAACAACCATATAATCTAGCATTCCATCTACTGGGTATTTATCCAAAGAAAAGGAAATCAGTATACCAAGGATATATCTGTACCCCCATATTTGCTGCAGCACTATTTACAATAGCCAAGATAGAGAATTAACCTAAGTGTCTATGAACAGAAGAATGGATAAAGAAAATGGACAATGAAGAATGGATAAAAAAAATGTGGCATATATATAATACAAAATACAAAATACTAAATACTACTCAGCCTTAAAAAGAGAATGAAATCATGTCATTCGCAGCAACATGGATGAGCCTGGAAGACATTATGTTAAGTGAAATAAGTTGGGCACAGAAATATGAATACCACATTTGACTCACATATGAGAGATAAAATGTGAGCTCACAGAAGTAGAGAAAAGGATTGTGGTTACTAGAGGATAGGAGAGGTAGAGGGGAGGGGGATATGTAGGGAGAGGTTGGTTAAAAGAAACAGAATTACATCTAAATAGGAAGACTAAGTTGTTGTACTTGACAGTAGTGCTAGGTATCTATAATTAATGATAATTTATTGTATATTTTTACATGACTGGTAGAGAGGAGTTCAAATGTTCTCATTGTTAGGTTTGAATGTTGAAGGTTTTAGTCTCGAACTGGAGCAAAGAAAACCAGGAGTCAGGTAGTAAACTTAGGGTAGGCTTTAATGGGGGCACTCTCGGGCGAGGTTCCACAGCCCCGAAAGGGAGGGAGGCCAGGGAAGTCGCACCCAGGGTGGATACAAGTGGGTATTTATAGGGGAGGGCTGTTGATGAGTTTTTTGCCCATATATGGTAAGGAATTGAGCAGGGTTCAGTTTCTGGTTCCAGCCTTCCGGGGAGGGAGGGGGTTGGAGTTAAACAAGATGGAGGGGAGGGGTGGAGTTCACAAAATGGAGGCTCCATCACTACTTTGTTGCTGCTTTCTGCTCCTCCTGATCCCGCTGGCCTAACACTCATCACAAAGAAATGATAAAAGTTTATGGTGTTGGTATTCTAATTAGCCTAATTTGATCATCACACAGTGTATGCATTATCAAAATATTACTCTGTATCCCATAATATGTACAATTATTATGTCAATTAAAATATGAAATTAAAAAATACAACAAAAAAACCCACAAGCAATTTATATAGTCATATAACCACTACCACCATCAAGATGCAGAACATTTCCATCGACCCCAAAATGAACCCTGAAAGTCTGACTTCAGAATATGGATACTCAACCCAAATTCTCCCAAACAGTTATAGGTAGGCTTGCTAGAGAAATAACAAGTATTTGTATTATATACAAAATATCCGGTGTTTTTCTTTTTTATTTAGACTGATTCTCAGTTATTTCATCCTTCATTTAGAATGTTATTTCCATATTATTATACTCTCATTTCAATAAAAACAAGAACAAAAGTAGATCATAGCTAAAGACAGGAAAAAACATGGCACCACCTCCATTCCTCCTTCCCATTCCTGTGGAAAGTAACGCTTGATTATGGCACGCTTTCCTGTTAATTATACTCTCATTTCAATAAAAACAAGAACAAAAGTAGATCATAGCTAAAGACAGGAAAAATCATGGCACCACCTCCATTCCTCCTTCCCATTCCTGTGGAAAGTAACGCTTGATTATGGCACGCTTTCCTGTTAAGCCCAGGGTAGTCCCAGAATCTTCTCACACATTATTTAAAGTAGACACGACAAAATCAATATGAGTTTCAGTAAAATAAAAATCCCTTTGCTTCCCTATAGTGGTTGAGATGATTGGCTTTAGAATCACACAAGTCAGGTTTAAATCTCAGCTCTACCATTTAACTGTTAACCTTGGGCAAGTCATTTAACCTCTGGTAGCCTCACTTTCCTCTTTGGTAAAGTGACAGTAAGGATACAGGGTCATTGAAAGCAATATGAGAGAAAATCTTTATCACTGGATTCTGCTAGAAAAAGTTGAACGTGGCTTTAGGTAGGCAAACTTGTTGGGAAAACAAGATGGGCAAGCAGTGGAAACCTCTGGTCCTAGGAGATCACAGATGCAGGGAGCACACTGCACCAAAAGGGGAAATGCATGACCTCCTTGGGTTCCCTACTGAGCATCAGAGGAGGGTGGATGCAGGAGACTTGTGAGAAGCGACACTACCCATAGTCTCCACTCTTACTTATACTTTCTGGGTATTGGGAAGTAAAAATTGTTGACTCTCTTAAGGCCCTACTACCAGAACAAAAAAGAAAGATTTTTTAGCAATCATTTCACGTTTGTTTTCCTCCTACCACTGGTGTGCTACAGAGTGCCAATTCTGCTAAACTCCCAAATAAATCACCGTTAATGAAGCATGTTGCACATACAGACAACAACAGGCATTTTTTAATCACCTAAACCAAAGAAGAGCTAAAGGTAAGCACAAAACACTCTAATACCTAATATATTAGTTGTCAGATTTAAAGTGGAAAGAACTGTGTGACTTTCAGGCTTTTACTTGGATGCACTTAGTGAGGAAGTAAAGCTTACTAGTATACTCATCATTACCAACAGCTTGTCGATTGCTTGGACAGCCAAATCAGATATCTAGTAGTCTAAAAGAGAGTCTATAACTACTTAAAAATAAGATTTCAAACATAAAAACACAAACTGTGATAGGCCACACAAATAAAAGGGCTAAATAAAGACTACTACACTCCGTCATTACTCACAAATTATTAACTGAACTTCTAGTAACTGACATCCAATTTGATATAGCAATGAATAAGATAAGATCTACCTTATGGAAATTATTTTATTCTACTAGGAGAAAATAATATGGTACTTTAAGTGGGCTGGAACAGTGGACAAGTGTATCAGTATTTGTCAAGAATATATATGGTCTTTGCAGATAGATCTAAAATCAAGTCTTGATTTTGATATTCACTACATGTTGTTGTAGACAAGTTATTTTTGGTCCTCCAATTTTTCATCTATAAAATACAGACATTTCCACCTACTTCAGAAGTTTGTAGAGAAGTATGAGATCATTCATGTAAAATGGTTAGCACCATAATACAAAAGCAACACAATCTTAATATCAGTTTTGTCTTACCTAGGTGGAACTCAGAAGTCTCTCTACACAATAAGTGGAGTTTGGGATATAAAACACCCTAGTCTTTGGCTAAGCCATAATACAGAATCTGTATGTACAGCTGACTATTTCATGTAATGGTAAACAAACTGTACATTCCACATCCTGTGTTACTATTCATAGAACTAAATATTGTATTAGAACATTTATCTAAAAATTATTTGTTGAACACCTGTAGTACATCAGGCACTTTGCTAGGCACTGGGTATCACAGTAAAGCTGACAAAGTCCTGCCATCATGAGCTTGCATTCTAGTGCATTTTCTAGGTTTATTTGCTCATGAACCCATATTCTTGAAGAACAGTCTAATTTCCTGTGAAGTGCACCTCTGGATCATTCTCCTTTAGTCTGACTACATGCAGATGATGGGATGGTTCCATGTCATCTGACAAATTCTACTGAATTCTTACTTGGTATAGAATGGTTTTTGAAATGCTTTCTGCAAATTAAGCAAAACTACGTAGGCAAACCCTTGCTTCCACTTTACTGTCTTTTGCACCCAAACCTGAATCTCAGGATTAAAGACGGTAAAGTGATAAAAATAACCAGCTGTTTTTTTCTTGAGTACTTACTATGCATCAGTTACTATCTAAAGGTTTTATAAAGATTATCAGATCCTTGCAATAACTTGAGGAGGTAAGCATATGATTATTCCCATTTGTCATAGAGGAAAGTGGGGCTTGGGCAGTGTACGACCCACATATTTCTTCAGTATACCTTTTTCTGCTTACTTCTACAGAGGAGGTAAGCATATGATTATTCCCATTTGTCATAGAGGAAAGTGGGGCTTGGGCAGTGTATGACCCACATATTTCTTCAGTATACCTTTTTCTGCTTACTTCTACATCTGTAAGTGGCCAATTTCCTCACAGAGTATTGTGCCAGGACAGATAGCACTGACACTCAAATAGAAAAATAGAGAAGAAAGCCAATAAATTTCTTTGCAAAGGATGCCTTTCTTTCTCTGTATTGGTGGGGATATTTCATCATCAGATACAAACTGATGAGACTGAATTACAGCATACGGTTCCAGAATCATTAGCATGTCAAGACTTTTCCCCCTTATTTGAAGAGCAGAAATTATAAATGTGACAATTTTTAAAAAGTTATTTATTGCCTTTTTCAATGGGTAGCTATCCATCTAGTTAGTTTAATAGCCAACATAGGTAGCAAGTAATAAATGTGTTCTTTGATCAGGCTAAGGCCAAATTCGGCAAACATTACTTAGTTCTGAGTTAACCAGATTTCAGGCCTCGCCTGTCACATATATAACAGATGTCCTGTAGTTCTGGGTGTGAAATGAGCACATGCCGCCAATCTACTTTTAACCATTCTATTTATGTTCTTATTTAAAATGCAATAGAGTAATTACTTCCAGTTATAAAGTGACTTTTATCCAAGAATCTCTCAGGGACAGTGTATTAATTCTTACTATATTGGTTGAGATGAGGGTTAGGTTCCAGTATACTAATTATTTAGGTTGGAAACTGAGGCATAAAAGAATATAGTAAGTAAATAATACTTAGTAAATTAAGAAGAAATACATGTGTCTTTGTCTAAAGCTAATGCTGCGGATAAATATTAATTTTACAGAAGGGAAACTCAGCAGACATCATCCCAGCATCAAGGGTAGCATCAGCAGTGATAAAACATACTGGTCTCATGTACCCTTTGATAAGGTGCACTGAGCGGAATAGTGTACTCTTCTGTGGTATCTTGTCAACAACACATACCCTCAATATAGTCATCAGAAAATATCAGGCAATTGAGTAATAATCTATAACATAATTCACCAGTAGTTTTCAGAAGTGCCACAATCACAAAAGACAAGGAAAGATTCAGGAACTATCACAGACAAGAAGAAATGAATACTATAAACAACATAAGATTCTGCATTGGAGCCTGGAACAGAAAATAGACGCTAGGGAAAAAAACTGATAGACTTCGAAGAAGGTCTGTTGTTTAGTTAACAGTAGTATACCAATGTCAATTTCTTAGTTTTAATTGATTATGATACTATAGTTATGTTTGATATTAACATCAGGAGAAATAGGGTGAAGGGCATATGGGAACTTTATAACATTGTTTGCAACTTTTCTGTAAGTCAATAATTATTCCAAAATAAAGCTAATGCTGCATAAATAATTTCCTAGGCTGAGAATCAGACTTTTTATATTTCATTTTGTTTGTTTTTGTTTGTTTTTACAACAGTGGAGCTATCCTCCTTGAAAGAAATGTGCATATATTATTTCACTGCAGATGTTTTATTTATGGTTTGTACATCATTTCTGGAAAAAAGTTCAAGGATTACAAAAGTTTGCCCTTAGAGGACAAGGTAGTCATAGAAAAAATTATGGATTCCGCAGAATCAATAAAATGGAGAAAAAAATGTCTGGATTCCCCAGATGCAATCAATATTGTCAAAACTGCAACTTCACTGCAATTTAATTAAAATTATACTGCTAATCAGTCAAACTAAGATATGAAAAGAACCAAACTTACCCTACTTATCTTAATGGAGAAAAAAATAAAGCCAGAATTCCGTACTTCTTATATGCTAAAAATATAGTAAGCGGGTTCCCCTAAATTTATCATTTACTACCAGCATGAGCTCTATGCATGACATGTGAGATCTATATAAAGAAAGTTAAAAATAAGAAAATGGGAATAGCTGTAATACCACAATTTCATTTTTGTTGGTTTTTTCCCCCCGATATTAAACTTTTCCCTTAAATCCGGGCCTACTATTGGTAGAACAAACCGTAGTAATTTTAATTATCTGTGGAAACTAAGAAATAGTAGAATTATCTAAAAAAAAAAAAAAAAAGTAGAGTATATTTCGAATTAGTGATAAATTTTGAGAAAAGTTAATTTAGAGATCTGGCAAAAAAACAAAAGAAAAATGTAAACAGTTGAAATTAGTTCACAAAAATTCAATTCTGTAATTTTTTTTATGCTTAATTACGTTTATTTTAATTTTTTTCTTAATTTTATTTTGTCGATATACAATGAGGTTGATTACTGTGGCCCATTACTGAAACCCCCCTCCCTCCTCCCTCTCGACCCTCCCATCCAACAATGTCCTTTCTGTTTGCTTGTCGTATCAACTTCAAGGAGTTGTAGTTGTTAAGTCTTCTCCCCCGGCCCCCATTTTTTTGTGTGTGTGCGTGTGAATTTATTTATTTATTTTTAGCTCCCACCAATAAGTGAGAATATGTGGTATTTCTCTTTCTGTGCCTGACTTTTTTCACTTAATATAATTCTCTCTAGGTCCGTCGATGTTGTTGCAAATGGCAGTATTTCATTCGATTTTATACCTGAGTAGTATTTCATTGTGTAGATATACCACATTTTCCGTATCCACTCATCCAATGATGGACATTTGGGCTGGTCCCAACTCTTGGCTATTGTAAAGAGTGCTGCAATGAACACTGGGGAACAGGTATAAATTTGACTTGATGCTTTCCATTGCTCTGGGTATATTCCCAGCAGTGGAATAGCTGGGCCATATGGTAGATCTATCTGCAATTGTTTGAGGAACGTCCATACCATTTTCCATAGAGACTGCACCACTTTGCAGTCCCACCAACAATGTATGAGAGTTCCTTTTTCTCCGCAACCTTGCCAGCATTTATCGTTCAGAGTCTTTTGGATTTTAGCCATCCTAACTGGGGTGAGATGGTATCTCAGTGTGGTTTTGATTTGCATTTCCCGGATGATGAGTGATGTTGAGCATTTTTTCATATGACTGTTGGCCAATGTATATCTTGAGTTGATTTTAGTATATGGTGAGAGGTATGGGTCTAGTTTCATTCTCCTGCATATGGATATCCAGTTATTCCAGCACCATTTGCTGAAGAGGCCAGTCCCTACCCCAGTGAATAGGCTTGGTGCCTTTGTCAAAGATCAGTTGGCTGTAGGTGTGTGGGTTGATTTCTGGATTCTCTATTCTATTCCATTGATCAGTGTGTCTGTTTTTATGCCAGTACCATACTGTTTTGGTTATTATAGCTTTGTAGTATAGTTTAAAGTCAGGTAGTGTTATGCCTCCAGCTTTATTTTTTTTGCTCAGTGTTGCATTGGTTGTGCATGGTCTTTTGTTATTCCACACAAATGTCTGGATAGTTCTTTTCATTTCTGAGAAAAATGTCATAGGAATTTTGATGGGGATTGCATTGAATTTGTATATCACTTTGGGTAGTATGGCCATTTTCACTATGTTGATTCTTCAAATCCAAGAGCATAGGACATCTTTCCATCTTCTTGTATCCTCTCTAATTTCTCTCAGCAGTGGTTTGAGGTTCTCATTATACAGATTTTTTCACATCCTTGGTTAGCTCAATTCCTAAGTATTTTATTTTTTTGGTGGCTATTGTAAATGGGCAGGCTTTCTTGATTTCTCTTTCTGCATATTCACTATTGGTGAATAGAAATGCTGCTGACTTTTGTGTGTTGATTTTGTATCCTGCTAGTGTTCTGAACTCATTTATCACCTCCAAGGGTTTTTTGTAGAGGCTTTAGGCTGTTTGATATATAGGATCATGTCATCTGCAAACAGGTACAGTTTGACTTCATCTTTTCCAATCTGGATGCC
>NW_007727828.1:104222-105152 GCF_000696425.1 Galeopterus variegatus | reverse complement strand
CATCTATAGAGATGATCATATGGTCCTTGTGTTTGATTTTATTAATATGGTGTATCACATTTATTGATTTGCATATGTTGAACCAACCTTGCATCCCTGGGATGAATCCCACTTGATCGTGGTGAATAATTTTACGTATGGGTTGTTGTATTCTGTTTGCTAATATTTTATTGAGGATTTTTGCATCTATATTCATCAAGATATCGGCCTGTAGTTTTCTTTTTTGGTTACATCTTTACCTGGTTTGGGTATCAGGATTATGTTTGCTTCATAGAATGAGTTTGGGAGATTTGCGTCTGTTTCAATCCTTTGGAATAGTTTGGAAAGAATCGGTGTCAATTCCTCTTTGAATGTTTGGTAAAATTCTGCTGTGAATCCGTCTGGTCCTGGGCTTTCCTTGTTGGGAGCTTTATGATAACAGCTTCAATCTCCTTTATTGTTATTGGTCTGTTCAGATTTCCTACATCTTCATGGCTCAGTTTTGGGAGCTTGTGTGTGTCCAGAAATTTATCCATTTCCTCCAGATTTTCAAACTTGTTGGTGTATAGTTGTTTATAGTAGTCTCAAATGATTCCTTGTATTTCAGATGGATCAGTTGTAATATCACCTTTTTCATTTCTAATTTTTGTTATTTGAATCTTCTCTCTTCTTTTTTTTGTTAGCCATGCTAATGGTTTGTCAATTTTATTTATCTTTTCAAAAAACCAACTTTTTGATTCGTTGCTCTTGTGTATTGTTTTTGCGTTTCAATTTCGTTAAGTTCTGCTTTGATCTTGATGATTTCTTTCTGTTTGCTAACTTTAGGTTTGGATTGTTCTTGTTTTTCTAGTTCTTTAAGGTGAAGTGTTAAGTTGTTCACTTGCCATCTTTCCATTCTTCTGAGGTGAGCATTTAATGCAATAAATTTCCTCCTTAATACTGCTTTTGCAC
>NW_007727828.1:97985-102499 GCF_000696425.1 Galeopterus variegatus | reverse complement strand
TTGGGGAATTTAAGCCTTTTACATTAAGAGTTGTTATTGAAAAGTGTTGCTTTATTCCTAGTATTTTATTGATTGTTGTTTGGTTGTCTTAGCTGTCTTTTGTTCCTTGCTTTCTGATTTACTGTTTATTTTTTGTGTTTGTTGGTTCCTTAGGATGTAGATAGCCTTTTTGTTTGTTTGTCTTCTCTTCATGTATGCCATTTTTATTATACTAGTGGGTTTAGATTTTTCTTGGGTTTTNTATTTCTGGTGTCTTTTCTTTGATGTTTATTCATTGTGGCAGGGGGTTTCACAGTCCACAGGTTTGACACTATTGCCTGACTAAGATGTTGCTGGGGTTGCCAATTTGGTATGGCTACCTCAGTGACTACTCAGTTGGTCACTAGTGCCAGGCAAGTCCAAAATTTACTACTGGGAAGATGGCAGGGTGCTAGCACCGGTCCCTCTGGTGAGTCTCAGCTTCCGGCTACAGCGTTGTGCTCCCACGGCGGCCTCCACAGCCAGAGCCGCCCTGGCCGCCTCTCACTGCCCCTGGCACTCCTGGCTTCTGGTCGCGCCGCAGCCTGCTCAGTCTCTCTCCGACTCCTGGTTCCAGTGGCGCCCGGGGCCGAGGAGGCGACAGCCCCTCCCCGGCAAATACTGCAGTCGCCGACCCTGAGTCCTGGTTGTGGGGCTGCGCGGCCCGGCCCGGCGCTGAGGGCAGGGGCGGCGAGGCCGGGCATCTATTGGCGGCCGCTCCTGGCAGCTTCTTCCCGGGGAGGATTTTGTAAATTTCACAAAATGGCACGCGCTCCAAACCTCAGTGCACGTATTTTGAGAGTCTCCTTCAAGGTCTCAGCAATCCTTCAGAGCAATCCACCTAGGTAGTAACCCTACTCTTTAGCTGACGTTGGAAAATTCCATAGCCATCAACTGATTAAGACTGTACTCCACAGTGAATTTGAAACAGAGAGTATTTCCAAAGGATCTGATCCGATTGTATTGTGAAGCTTTCCAACACTGAGAGCAGTACTCACACCTGGTATTACAGGCTAGGGTGTTTCAAAGTAGGAAAGGATGGCTATGCCTGGGTGCAGCCGGGTGGAGGGTGGTGGTCTTCAGCCACTCGAAGGCCACCAGATCTGTCACTGAAGTTGGACCTGCACTGATCTGGAGTAATTTTCTCCTCCTTTCCTTGCTTCCAATCATGACAAGCCCTACAGCAGACCTACAGGCAGACATCCACAGCCCCAAGCGATGCCTGCCTTCTCACCGACCTGCTCGGCTTAGATCAGAGGCAGTGTTCTTACCTCCTTCCTCAAAAGGTGCCGTGCCATACAGAAGGAGGGATGGATAGTCAGATGAACACAAGGACAGAAGACAATGGCGGCGACTTTGTTTGGGGTTGGCCTGGCACCTTTTCATCCGCAGGGTAAGTTCTGCCACGTCTCCATTACTGAAATAATCCAATTCTGTAATTTTTGTTAAAGGTACATGTCTACAGTCGGTTCAAGTTTTTGTTTAACTGCCTACAAGCCTCTCACTGGGTACATCTCAGATGCAAGTTGCAGGACAGTATTTTTAAGGATAGAAGAAACCTTGATAAAATATGTCCTTTTGGTGCCTGTGTTTACATAACTCTAAATTTATCAAAGCTCTTAACTAACTTTTCCTACCTTCAGATTTCAGACTCAGACTGTCTCTAAGGTTACCTTATAGAACCACTGTTAGAGGGAAACCAAGAAAAAAAAATCCCTTAGGAAACAGTAACCTTGATGGATATAAAAGAACAGCCTGCATTAATACAATACAATAGTCTTCCAAGGGTCTGACCAAGTGCAAGGAAGATAAATTTTTATTAACAATAAACAAACATTTTTGTATGTATTTTCACTATGTTCGCGGTTCATAGTAAGCCTTAATAGGGGTTGGTGGCAATGGTAATACTAGATCGTAATGACAGACTTGTGTCACTTCTAAGCTCTGGCATAAATTCCTCCCAAGAGATTCTACTTTACCCTGAATTCACAGAATTGACAAATGAGTCTGGTGTCATGGTAAACATGTTAAGAGAAACTAGGCAAAGAGTTGGAGGAGAAGTGTATTACTTTTCTTTTGCCGAAGGTAACAGAGACTCTCAGAGAGCATCTCTCTGATACAAACCCCCAAACCATACTCATGGCTTTGTCTCATTTCTTTTTAACACCTGATACTCCACCACAACCACAACAACCACTAATTAAAAATTCCACATACCCTTAAGTCTGGACCTTAGAAGTTGCATTTCTAAGAAATGTTGAATAGACATTCTTTATATAGCTAGAATATAGGAATACAGAAATCACATTTCTAAATTATATATATTATATACGTATATAAATATATACATATACATACATATATAAAAATTACATTATATATAAAATGTGATTTTTATGTATAAGGGTACTTCAAAAAGTTCATGGAAAGATTTGTACTATCTTTCAATTATATTTTTCCATAAACTTTTTGAAATACCCTCATATGTATGTACGTATGTGTGTATGTATTTGTGTGGGGGGATATGTCTGTATATAAAATTTCCCAGGGCTCAGCTATTAACATAGTATTATTTATTCACTAGAAGAAGACAATAAAAACCCCAAAACTTCACATCCTTTTAAGTTTGCTAGATTATAAGGTGGACATATTTCATATATTGTTGTTTACTGAACACAACATTATGCTGCATTCTACTTGAAGATAACTTCCGGAAATATCTCATGTGTTTGTAAGTAAACAGTACACGTGCACAGGGACAGGCAGGGTGTGTAATTATATGTGTGTATATTTGTATGTCCACCAATTCTATTTCCTTAAAGCAGTCCTAAGGCAAGGTACTTCTAGGTTGATTGCCATTGCCAAGGGAAATGCCCAGGTTGCCTCCACAGCCAATCATTTCCTTCAGGTATAACACTCAGCTTAGCCTCTTGGTGCCAATTTTTATCTAACTTTAAAGAGATAATAAAGACTCCTTTGAATTTTTTTAAAACTATTTTTATTATTCTTTATACTCTTTTTGATACCTCCAAATGAAAAGACAACTTAATGTTTTTTTTTGTTGTTGTTGTTGTTGTTGTTTTTTGTGTGTGTCTTTTTCATGACCGGTAAGGGGATCGCAACCCTTAGTGTGGTGTCACCTGCACCGCGCTCAGCCAGTGAGTGCACTGGCCATTCCTATATAGGATCCGAACCTGCGGCGGGAGCGTCGCTGCACTCCCAGCGCCACACTCTCCCGAGTGGGCCACAGGGTTGGCCTGACAACTTAATGTTTACAATAGCAAACAGATGGTTTCAGAGAGAAAATATTACCTGGCTCTTGGTTTCTTAGCATAACCTAGGAGGCTTGGCAGCATGTTACCTGTCTGAGGGAAAAATATGGAGTAATGCCTCACCAATGGTGGATTCCCTGGGAAAGCTTTATGAACAGCTTAAGAAGAGTCCCATGTCTGAGCAGCCCTGCCCCTCCAGTCCACTCTGCAGCCACAGCTACTTTACTAATCCGATCAGGCCACTTCCTCTAACTTTCCACCTGCTTTACATATTTTTACAAAGCCAGGAACAGGGCCGACCCTGTGGCTCACTCAGGAGAGTGTGGTGCTGGGAGTGCTGAGGCCACGGGTTCGGATCCTATGTAGAGATGGTGCACTCACTGGCTGAGCGCAGTGCAGGCGACAACAAGCCAAGGGTTGCGATCCCCTTACCGGTCACAAAAAAAAAAAAAAAAAAAAAAAGCCAGGAACAGCCTGCCTATTCCAACTCTCACCCATCTCTGCAGCATATATCTATATTAGAGTCATTACTACCTGTTAGCTGGACACATCTGGCAATCTTGTTTGCTTTCCTTTGTACTTGCTGCTCCTCTTGCCTCTTTCCCTCTGTGGCTAGCTTCAAATTTGTGGCTTAGATAAACTCCTACTGGAAGCTTTCCCTGAACTCTTAAGAATGGTTTAGTACTTCTCATATGTGCTTTGACAGCATCCAGAACTTCTCTTATTAGAACAGTTATCATAAAATATTGTAACTTTTGTCTTCATCCTCCTTTGTTATTATAAATGCCCTGAAGGGAAAGACAAAATCTGTCTCATTCATCAATGTGCTTGGAAAGTGTGAACATAGCAAGTATATGTTGAAGAGATTTAAACTATAACGCATTTAATTACTCAGGGAAAAACAGAGTAAGTTCAACAGCTAAATTATAGGTAGGAACTAATATGGTTAGAACCTAAGAAAGGATTAATCAGAAAATTACTTAGAAGTATTTAATAAGTTTAGTATTTTCCCTGACTACCTTTGTGGACAAGAGTTTGTGAGTTGACTTGGGGATTTAAAAAGATTTCAATAAAGATATGCATATGATAATCTTTATAGGTATCCAAATTATCAGCTTGGAAAATTGTTTCTAAATCACAGATATTCAAATACATTTAAAAGCTAATATGATAAGAATTTCAATGTAACATCTGTTTGAAGAAACTGAGTTAACCAACATTGAC
>NW_007727828.1:91838-97975 GCF_000696425.1 Galeopterus variegatus | reverse complement strand
TAATATTGGAACACAGCTATGTCTTCTCATTTAGGCATTGTCTGTGACTGCTTTTTGACTCAATGGCAGAGGTGAGTGTTTGACCTGTAAAATTGAAAATAATACTAACTAGCCATTTTCCATAAACATTTTCTGATCTCCAATTTACAGTAATATTTTTTTCTTTTCTAAAGTTTTAACTTAAGTTTCCTCTGTGTTTGATAAGAAACTATCTAAAACCATCCAGCCTCACTGCTGATGTGTTATATAAAATTGTTGTACTGCAGGATGAAATAATCCATGAACCTGGAAAAAGTGTCACATTTTTCTTAAACACTGAGCTAACCAGCAGTATTTTCCAAACTGAAATGTGAACTAAGCAAAACAGGTTTGGATTTTTCTTCTTTAAATCCTAATTAGAAACTAAAGAATACATAGTATTAAACTAGCTGGTTAAAGCTTACAAATATAAACACATTTAGAGAAAAGCCTGAAACTAACACCTTAAAATACCTTCTATGAATTGATAACTTCTCAAAACACTAAACATACTGGAAATTTTAGTAAAGACAACTGAACCTTCATTTAATTATTTGAAAAAATCATACAGGTATCCTAAATTACATACAGCACTTCGCTAAGATTAATTTTGAGCACACAAAAATAAAGCTGAATCAGGTTTGTGATATAAATTAATCTAAATGGTATATTAATTCATGTACAGCATGTAGAATATTCAGATGATCCACTTTTTTATTCCGGTTTGGTAGTTAAAGAAAATACATAGCTTTAATTCCTAGTAGAAATGGGCTTTTTTGATTTTTCAATTGTTAATCTATACAATTAAACTAATGCAACTATTGGTTTGGTTCAGAGCACATTTAACATTATTTTCTAAATTGCTAGAATCAATCTGGTCATTAATTTAATAGAAAACAGAGAAATGGAAGGAAATAATTCAGCTGACAGAAACTTCTAGTGATGTACAGTCACAGAAGTATTTTCTTTATTTCTATAATTCAGCAAAATTAATTTGAAGTCCTGTTTTTCATATGCTCTCTCTCCCTCATTCTTTCCAGCTTCCATCTTCCCCCACAAAACATTTGACAGATATTGTTACAGATTTTTGGCTCTGGTCCTTTTTTCCCATGTTCTTATAACCATCCTTACATCTGATCCTATGGGAGAAACTGTTAAATGCCTTTAGGCTCCTTTTAGAAGCCAAAGTTGATATTGGGGTTTACCTAGTAACTTCAAGGTAGTCCTTTGACTAGAGTTTCAAAATAAAAAACTTTGGTTTCTATTTTCCTGTTCTTCGTGGGATGAATGGCCAAAATGCATCATTCATATTAACTTAAATGAATTCAACTACATATGCTGTGAAAAAGAAAAACAAACAAAAACATACATAACGTTATAAATAGCATATGCCCCAGAATGAGTGTTGGTTAGGATATACAAATCAAATCCACTATTCCCATGACAGTTTTCAGTTCTCAGATATCTTTCACAATGTGAGTGGGACCCTGTCTGCCTAAGACAAATGCTAAAGTTCTCAGCTGCTCAGCTGAAGCGAAGTGGGCCACTCTGGGTGAGGCCACTGCAGTCACGGGCAGGCCCCAGCGACCTCTTGAGGGCCAGCCCACCCCAGCTGAGGAGCTTCAGAGTGACCAAGAGCCTCTGTTGGGGTCACAGGATAGTGAGTATATCCATCTCCTCAGGCATTTGGCATTTCTTTGTGGCGAACACATTCAAAAACCTCTCCTTTAGCTATTATGTAATCTGCAAAACTTAACTGTTAACCATACTCACCCCACTAGCAAGTCATTTCTCTCCCTTCTGTCTAACATAACTTTAAGTATCAGTTTAAATTTGTGTGTTTTTGGCCATTACAAACTATCTGGATCCATTAACATCATGGAGCAATAATAAGGAAGACAATTGTGTGTGTGTGTGCGTGTGTCAGCCTACACGCATTCAAGCACACACATGCTTATTTGTAGATATATGCATGCACTCACATACAGTCACTTCTCCTGCCATCCACATAACATCTTGGATTTTCCAGTTGACATCTTTCTCTACTCATAACATTGCATCAGACCTGAGAAAAACACACCATTTTTCTATTGATAAGGTTCTCCATTAAGTGATACCTTTATCCAGTTCTTAGGGAATCAACACAAAACTGTACAACACGTTCCATACTTCGGGAAAAAAAGGGAGCTGACAGATTCTGCTTGCTCTACACTTGGTATTTTTACTTCTCAGTCATTTCCTTTTCTTTTCTTTTCTTTTTGCCTTCTTCTAGTCTGCATGTCCCTATGAGAAGAAGAAACAGTTTCCTGGGGATTTGTGGACCTTTGGACAGTGTCATGAGAATCCTGGCTAGTAATAAGTCCTCTTTGCACATGAGAGAAATGAAATCTCACTTTGTTTCACTGTCCTCTGGATGTAAAACATCTCCAAGGATAGTAACAATCCTTGGCTCCCATGAGTTCGGCTATCTTCTTGGGCATTTTACTCTTAGCTCTGTTTCTCGAGTGATGCCTCTCCCTGGAAATCCGGGTCCCAAATTTCTAAACGCTTAATACATATTTCCTCTTAAACTGTCTCATTCAATTTATTAAAAACCATCTCATAAATAACTCTGTTTTCTTCTCCATAAATCGCCTCTGGCAAAAGACATTCATTTCCAGTTAAATCTATACCATGTTCTTAGAGTCACTGAGAACTTAAGACCTGGAGTTATCAGTGGTTTCTCCCAACCTTTGTCTTCCTCATTCCCTACACTTCTATCACCTATATCCAATCTGTGACTAAGTTCTTTCACTGGCATGTCAAATTTATCTTAAATAGTGTGGTAAAGATTAATCAATATTACATGAAACCTATTAAGTATTCAATAAAAGTTAACTACTATCATCATCATACCTAGTGCTTTTTACATTTCCCTGCTTTCACTTTTGTGCATGCTAGGACACCCTTTCTGCTTTAGACTAAATGTATGAATCTGACCAGTTCTTTATGATCTTGCTCAAATCCATTTCCTTCCATTTACCTTGGAGGCCAGGATAGACCATGGCTGTTTCTACCTTTTCAACTTTCCTACAGCATTTATTATTTCTTCTATTCATTTGATCAAGTATCTGTATTTAATTGAACTGCTATTTGTCTTTTATATGGGCAGTTTGTTCATACGTTCTTTTCTTTTCCCAATTATATCATGAACTTCTGGAGGACAGAGAATGGTCTGTATTCTCATGGTTTTTGTACCCTGCCACAATGCCTAACACCATATATTTTAAAGGTGTTTGAAACCTTTTGTTGATCTCTTGACAACTGACACTATTCTATTCAACATTTTTTGGTGAGACCAAGCTTGTATAAAAATATCCTTGGTTGCTTGGATGGCAACAGTCTGCTTATGATTGTATGTGGGTAATCTTTCTTCCCATCTTCTCCAAGGAGGACTAAAACACTGAGGAGTGTGTCCCTATCATTTACCAAAATACTTAGGTCTGATCTATGAATAACTGTAAAAATTAGGGACACCAGTGTCTGTTATGGGGTGATTATGAATACCGGCAAAGGGTCTGAGTAAGATTTAATTTGATTTGTTAGAATAATAGTATCAGGTCTTAAATTCATGACCATGAATTTGTAAAAATATATATTACTACTATATCAAGACAGGCTTTGAATTAACAAAATTAATTAATAGGGGTTCTCTTGTGTGTTCTTCGAGGAAAAAAGAGGGCAGATATATCCAAAATATGCAAAGTTAAATGCCTAGCAGAGAGAGGCTTGTCCCTTCCATATGTCCATAGCAAGCTGGCTCTCGACTGAAACAAAAAAACCCCACGTCCACTGTGCAAAAACAAAAAGATAATATTTTGTCCTTAATGTATGCAGGTAAAACAACACTTAAGGTAAAACAACTTCTTAAATACCAATGTAGATAAGTAAAGAATGTATTAACTAATAGAGAGAGGAACATCATTCTGATTACTGGTGCCATCTTGGACTACTTGTGAACCTAGCAAAAGAATTCCTTATTTGTCTGTCTCATGAGCTCTCTGCAACATCTAAATTCATACATAGGAAAGAGGAATGAGGTGGTAGCAATTGGAGCAATGGAATTGTCCTGTTTTGGCTCCCTGTAATTATTCCTCCCGAAGCTGAAATTGATGAAGCTGTAAAGTCGACGAGCTCCAATTGGCCCATGGTATCTCCTATGATGAACACATAACAAACCTAGAGCTAAGCCCTTAGTCAATGTTATCCATCCACTCCTAGGGCCCAAATCCCAGATGATGCAGGGCTCCTGCTGAATGGAACACAGCACTAGGACAGAAACACTTGATTACACTTGGACTCAAACAACTGCCTCTCCAGCATGCCTTATTATTTGTTTATTAAATGGTTTTCCTCTGGGTTTTATTTTAAAAGGTTTCTTCTGACTCTGAGTGCTTTAAGGGTATTGCTCTGTCTTCATCCAGGGACTTTTTCAAACATAAGGTTAGGTGCTTAGCTCTTTATTACAGCTGCAATAGCATTAGAGTTCTAGTCCTTTCAGGCTGAAATATATCCTCCCTTATTTTTCAAACTAATGGTAGCCAGTGAACCATGTATTTTCTGTAACTGTCAAAAAACAGGTTTCCCAGAGCAATTGGAGACTAAAATAAATAGTAAGGATTTATCTCAGTGCATCCTATCGCATGTCCATGTACACAATTTGCCTGTGACCTTTCATAAAATTAACCTATGTTAATGCTGATGATTTCTATTTCAGCTCTCTAAATGCATGTTTACTGGTGATAACAGAATGGGTGGAAACGCTTCTTTTCAAGGCAATCATTTATACAACAGAAGCAGGGTCAAGTGTTTTCTGATCTTCCAGTTCCACCAAGAGCATTGAGTCCCCTTCCTGAATCCCAACCTGCTATCCAGCCCAGGAAACACACCACTCACTCTCCAGGACACCTAACACAACATTTTGACTTCTTCCATTTTACTTAAGAGGCAATTTTGCCACTTCATTTATGAGAGAAGAAAAAGTGCCACAAAGCATCTCTGTGATGGCAGAAGCCTCAAGCTGTGAGCTGATCTTGCCACCCTGAAACTAATCTGGAAATATATGTACCTTAATCTCTGGCAAAAATAAACCTGCTGGAGCTCTCAATCTGACATTCAGCAAAATTTGTACTGTATCAGCTATTGCTAGGCATGCCATTAGGGATAGAAAGAAAATGCAGAATCTTAAATCCTGTGTTTGGGAGATTATTTCTTGTTTATATTCTTTCTTTGTAGAAGATTTTCTAGTGCCAGTTCGTTACTAAGATTCTGTTACCCATCCTCTAATATTTTCTCTATGCTATTTTTCCTTTGGTCTTAAATCTCATCTCACAATCAAACCTTTTAACCTGGGTCCATGGAAGGCCTGTTTTGCTTATCTGACTATTAGAGATTCTCAAAATGTAACTGCAGGCTTCTTAGTTATCCAGGAGATAACACTGGTGGCTGAGGCCAGTTGGCTGCATTTATTTCACACCCAGCCCTATTTCTAGCATCCTTGCTGATCTTATCAAGAAGAACTACTCCCCATATAATTTAACCTACTGTTATGTTCAGTCTAAAAATAAAAATGATGTCTCTAAAATACCATGGCAAAGTGTACTGTGCTACTGACCCAAAGGTAGGCTGATCCCTGCAGAGACTGTGTCCTGCCCCTCAGCTCAGTGTATATACACTGATAGTTACTTTTAGTGACCTACATGTAGTTTCCACATTGCTGGTTTAAAATAGATGGAAACACCTGTGCAGTGTCTTTTAATGTCACAACTCAATTCTACAGAGATAAATATTAGAGCTGCCAAGGTCAGTGGCCCTGGGTAATGGTATCTCGGTCAGCCAGTCAAGATGGCGTCTCCACTCTCTGCAAGCAAATTAAGAGTCAAAGAAGGACCCCAACACAGTGGCACCAACACAGCGGCACCAACACAGCCTCCCTCAGCACATATTTTGCCCTTGGCAGTCTGAGAACAACGTGACATGTACTCTGGTAGATGCCACTGTGCTTGCTTCAGCAAATTTAAGTGATTCTAGCCTCTGCCATTGACTGCCTATTAATTTTATTTTATTTTATTTTATTTTTT
>NW_007727828.1:90371-91312 GCF_000696425.1 Galeopterus variegatus | reverse complement strand
CCCCGCGGCGGGAGCGCCGCCACGCTCCCAAGCGGCGCACTGCAGCAGTGCGCCACCGGGCCAGCCCCCTACCTATTAATTTTAAACCAAGTGTATTGGAGAGTTTATATCAGGTACCCTGAGAAAATTATGTGTGACAAATGTAGGATAAACAGTGTCATGAACAGTGAATAGTCTTAACTATTTGATACTTCTACATCAACCCTGCTATCCTGTCTGATTTCTTTATATGGAAACAAAGTGTTTTTCTCTTGAGTTATTTGTATAAGAAGGTTAATAATAGTATACTGAGAAGCTTTGTTGGCACAGGAAAGTGATGAATACATAAATGACTGTATGGTTTAATGCAGTATATTTATTATACCCTTACCTCACTCTCCCTCTCCCCCCCCAAAACCCGAGTGCCTTAGAATACCCCAACTGCATATCTTTATGCATTTATGCATTTTAGCCATTAGCCAAAGGTATCATGTGCAAGTGCTACCGCTAATGTTAAGGTACTCTACTTGAGATTTGTCAAAATTCAAACAAGTTTAAGTGTGCAAATAGATAACTTCAAAATCCCCTGAATGTGGCTCTGAGTCCCAGAGGATAGCTGTAGAAAGTTGAGTCTTGGGTTCCAGTCTAGCTACGTAAGGAGTCAAGAATACTCATAAGCCTCTGTTTCCACATCTGCAAAATAGATGTTTTGTAACCTTAGTTTATTGTTTCAATATTTTTGCACTCTCCAACATATCATTATGGGTGCATTTTTGCACTCTCCAACATATCATTCATGACTATTAATTGAGAAGATTGGCTATTTCCGTTCTTCTTGCTTTATTCATCTCATCTATTTCTTCTCTGTTAATGGGCAGATAATCAGAAAAGTTAAGGGCCAGCCCGGTGGCGCACTGCTACAGTGCGCCGCTTGGGAGCACGGTAGCGCTCCCGCCGAGGGT
>NW_007727828.1:87192-89535 GCF_000696425.1 Galeopterus variegatus | reverse complement strand
GTACGGGCGCGACACTGAGGGTTGCGGTCCGTTGCCGGACATGAAAAAAGACAAAAAGGAAAAAAAAAAAAAAGAAAAGTTAAGTAAGGACAGTGTGCAAATTACTTAACAAACCTTGAATCAAGGCAAATTAAATATATAAACATTGTTACAAAAAATTGTACTTTTCTTTGTAATTGGGCTTGAATATTTGTTGACCTGAAATTTAATATTAGACTGTGTTTATGAAATAACTACTTATTAAGTATACTACTATATTATGTCAGAAAATTATCCATATTTATAATTTCTACAGACAACAGACAAATCATACTTAAATGTGTGCCAATTTTAAAGACTATCTACAGCAGTAGTCAATATCTTATGACTTCCAGCACTTGGAGTAGAAGCAGAAAAAATAAAATTTTATCCCTCATCCTCTTTTTTTCCTCTCTGGTCTACAACCACACAACTCCACTCTCTCAGTAGACTTTCTGTTTTGTTGCAAGAGAAATTAATACTTAGTGCCCACGAGACATGTGGCTCTAAACTATCTGTGCAGAGACTTAACTGAGTGTTGCCAAGCAATATGATGCAATTCCATGTAATCAAACTATAATTGGGTGCATTTTAAAATCCTGCCACACCTACCCTCAAGTTCATTACTAATCAGAAAAGGAAATAAACCTCCAAAGGGGAGGCAAAGAAACTATATGGTGGTAATTTATGTTGACTTCTTGGATGGCTTTTATAGCTCTCAATTTTTCTAATCATCTATTAGCCCAAAACATACTTGCTGATATACACACTGACGATGCAGATTATGGCATATGATCTCTTCTTCAGCCACTTTCATTTTGAATACATGATCTGTATTTGTTTAAATACATTCTCTCAATATAGTTATTGAATCTTCAAGGAAGAAAATTAGAATATCTCTGGGTTCCCTTCCAGTTGTAAGCCTGCAAGTGTTGAATGATCAGTGGCAATTTATAGTATGCAGAATAGCATTTCTTGATGCAAATCATTTCCTATCCTGGAATATCAGTTGTCAAAAGGAAAAAAAAAGAAAAACACACTACTTTATCTCAAAGATTCTATATTGTCTTTGAAGTATGTAGATGTTCCGCATGGGGATCAAAGCTTAGGAATCTATTTACTTGTAACATTAATTTCATATGTTTTTCTTTACTGTGAAAAAGATAAAAAGAAATCAGCTTCATGAAACTAGAACACCTCATTGATTTTTGCATCAGGCCTATGTGGTGAAGGACAAAAAGTCAAAGTCTGTGTTCTAAGTGTAAATAACATGAACTTGTTATATTGAATATCTTTGGGGATTTTTACCGAAGGCAGTTCCAAATACTATTGTTCTCAAGATTATCATCTTAGTTTGAGATTAAGGGGAAAATAATAAAGTTGAAAAACTAAGAAAAATCTACCTTTTTCCCAAGACACATGTCTGAAAAGAAGTTAGTGCTGATTGACAGTGATTCTAAAGATAAAGCAATATGTTGCTGGTATGGGGCAAGGTGAGGTTCATAAGAACAGCAAAAGCATTCACCTGATAAAATACACAATACAGTCAGAATATTAGAATTTTAACAAACAAACAAACAAACAAAGTAACAACCACCACAATAATACATTGAACTTTCAGAAGGAGAGAACAGAACTGTGGTTACCAGAGTGGGAAAGGGGGAGGGAGAGGGGGTTAGAGAGAAATTGGGTAATGGACAAAAAGAATAATTACGTTTTGTAAATGAACTTTCAGAAGGAGAGAACAGAACTGTGGTTACCAGAGTGGGAAAGGGGGAGGGAGAGGAGGTTAGAGAGAAATTGGGTAATGGACAAAAAGAATAATTACGTTTTGTAACAATGAATATGCTAATAATGCTGATATAATCATCACATATTGTACACAAATAGTGATAGTCAATCCTGTATCCCACAAATGTTTAATCAATTATATTTCAATAAAAAGGAACATACTCATAAAAAAACATGAGAAAAAAGAATATTAGAATTCTGATTACTGATATTTAGCACTAGAATTAAATATTATCCCTATATTAATATTTTCTATACTGCTGGATTATGCTAATTTCAAGAATAAATTGCCATCTTAAATTAGTTTCACAATTATCTTGCTTATGGATAATCCTTATGGAAATAATTACCAAAAATCAACAAAATTTCATAACCTTTGACCTATCTTTCTTATGGTTAGAATAATCATAGGTACTGCAGCATAAATTCCAATAGCTGAAAGCTATAAGGAAACTAAATGTTCAGTAATGGGGAGTAGTGACATCAATAGTATTTTGGGTATATAATTTTTTTTTTTTTTGCTTTTTTGTGACC
>NW_007727828.1:84507-86192 GCF_000696425.1 Galeopterus variegatus | reverse complement strand
TGGCTTGGTGTCGCCCGCACCGCACTCAGCCAGTGAGCACACCAGCCATCCCTATATAGGACCCGAACCCGTGGCGGAAGCACCGCTGTGCTCCCAGCGCTGCACTCTCCCGAGTGAGCCACGGGGTTGGCCCTGGGTATATAAATTTGATGGGATATTGTATGATAACTCAAAATATTCCATAAAGGTAATATAAAAACAGAATATCTTTATAACATACTAAGTAATAAATCAAATTACTGTACAGGAAATTGTGTAGATAAATAGATAGATAGGGTTGGCCTACACATCCATGGATTCTACATCTGTGGATTTAACTAACCGTGGATAGAACATATTTTTTTTTAATTGTGCCTGTAGTGAACACGTAACATATAACATTTTTCCTTATAATTACTCCTTAAACAATACAGTATGACAACTACTTACACAGCATTTACATTGCATTTGGTATTATAAGTAATCTAGAGATGATTTATAGGGGAGGTTGTGCATAAGTTGTATATATGCAAATACTATGCCATTTTATATAGCATCCTCACATTTTGGTATCTGCAGGAGGTCCCAGAACCAATCCCTCCCTAGATATGGAGGGACAACTGTATATGTATATGTATGTCAGAATTAAAAATATATAAAACACATATGCATGTGAGCAAAAATTAGGTGTGAATACACAAAAAGGAAATTAACTGCCATTAGGGATCATATTTGACTTTTTGGTATTCACTACTATTTTAAAAAATTAGCCAATTTAATAACTTATCTATGACATAAAATATAAGTATACAAAGCAGCAGTTATGAAAATTAAAAAGTGCAACATATACCTTCAAATCTAAACCAGATTATAACACCAGTCTGCAGAATTTTAAACTATTACCATGTTAGAGACAAATTAGTACATTAATGTAGATTTTTGTGAACAGATTAACAGTATTTTTTTTTAAATTTGGGAAATGACTATATATTAAAACTACTAAAAATTACATAGAAATATATTTACTGATATATAAAAATATCCAAAATGTGTTGTTAAGTAGATCAAGAATAGTTTACACAATGTTAAGGAGAGGGATTAATCCCATAATTAACTTCAAAAGTTTGCTAGGGCTGCTGTAACACAGTAATACAAACTGAGTGACTTAAACAAGAGAAATTTATTGTGTCAAAATTCTAGAGGCTAGGAGACCAAAACAAGGTGTAAGCAGGGCCATGTTCTTTATGAAGGCACTAGGGAAAGATTTGTTTCAACATATCCTCTGGTAGGTCCTTGGCTTATGGCAGAATTACTCCAGTCTTCACATGGTGCTCTGTCCGTGTCCACATTTCCCATTTTTATAAGGACACCCATCGTATTGGTTTAGGAGGGCCTACCTTACCCCTGTATGATGTCATCTTAACTAGTTACATCTGCAACAACCCTATTTCCAAGTAAGGTCATATTCTGACATATAGGAGGGTAGGCCTTCAACATATGAATTTGGTGGGGGGAGGAGTGGCAGGGGAGAGGAGGCACAATTTAGCCTATAACATTTGCTCATGAAGAGACAGTGGGGGGAAGGAGGGAACTTTCACTCCCCTTCCAGGAGGAGTGCCATTGGGGATGTACTCCTAATTCCTTCCTCCTCAGCCTGATCACTATTGCAGGAGAAGTAACTAAGCTGAATATTTAAGATGAGTGAA
>NW_007727828.1:82618-83726 GCF_000696425.1 Galeopterus variegatus | reverse complement strand
ATGGATGGATGGATGGATGGATGGATGGATGGATGGATGGATGGATGGCAATTATAACTCATCTTTCTAGACATTCTAATGATCTTGGTCCCTGAGACCAAGGCACTTCCCAGGTTTCAGGGGGTAGCTAGTAGTAAGGATGAGTCTGATATATTGGGTCATAAAGTGTCAAATTTCCCTACAAGTGTCTTAGTGTGCTTTAAGTAGATACCCATGCCAAATAATTTGGTCAGTGAACACTTTTCATTAGATATAATCATAATCATACATCCAGAGAAAAATATTAGGCAAAGTGGAGATGAATAAGCAGATCTGAATAGCTTCAACTTAAAAGGCAGCATAAAGTATCCTGTGACCAATGGAGAAATTATAGACATGGCTCTCTCACAAGTGCAAGGACTCTGACCATTCCGCAGACTTAATTCTTGGGATCTATATCCTGATATTACCCTCTAGACTTCCCAGGTACTATTTCGGATCTACCAACTCTAGTCTATATCTCTGTCCTAATGGATTCACAGGAACCTCTGTAATCCAAGCAATAATACGTCTTTGAGGCAGTATTCCAACTGTCTATGTGGCCTAGATACCAGTATCAATACTCATACAGTGTACAGAAATATGCAGTACATGACTTTCTAAATTTACCCCATAGAATGCATGTGTATAAAACACAATTCTTTCCCCAAATTTAGAAATCCGTTGCATCTTTTCATACACTACAGTAGCACACAGTACAGGCTCCAATTGGTTAATAAGACTTCTGTACTACTCACTTAATAAGCACAAAACCTCATATGGTAGACATTACTTTTCACTTCAATTTATAGATGAGAAAACTGAGGACAGACATGTTGAGTAACTGTCTCAAGCACTGGAGCCAAGATCTAAACTATGAGAAGAATTCTAGAGCCTGGGCTCCTCAACACTGTGTACTACAACATCTACTTGATATCAAATGTTGCACTCCTGGGACAGAAAAAAAAGAGAGCTATTTTTGCTGACCTAGAAAAATGGTTAGGCTTTTATATCTTAAAAATATATTCATTTAAATTTTTTTCAGAGCTCAAACTCAGTGTACTACTTTGATATGACCTCACATCAATGC
>NW_007727828.1:80902-81493 GCF_000696425.1 Galeopterus variegatus | reverse complement strand
GGGAGCGCCGCCGCGCTCTCAAGCGGCGCACTGTAGCAGTGCGCCACCGGGCCGGCCCCACTAATTTAATATTTTCAGCATAGGACATTGACTTCCAGGTCGTGCTGTCTAAAAACAGGGAATTAAATAAAAATTGGTCTTGGCATATGAAATCAAATATCGTCAACACTCACTAGGGAAGTACAATAATGATCGGAGTCAGCCTAACAGCAATAGAATTAGGCTTAGAAACAGGGGTGAAAGAACGCATTTGAGTAAACTTTCCACCCATTTGAACTTTGTAGATTTGAAATTTACTCATAGATCTAGATGGTGTTTAAAAGGTTCCCTGATAGATAAATATAACCTTTGAATTATATGGTGATAGATATGAGTGTGAACTGTATCACCCTTAAATCCTTGCCTATCTGAGAGTCTGTTGGACAGTAATCTAAAGAAAATGAGGTTTCAACTGCAAGACGGTGGCACTCAGGTCCTTATTGTCTATTGCTTTTCCTCGTGATACTGAAAACCCGCTTGTTCTTCTTAATTGGCACTAATAGCAAAAACAGTGGGCTTGCTCTTTGAAGAAGAGTTTTCAAAAACACAATT
>NW_007727828.1:77113-80792 GCF_000696425.1 Galeopterus variegatus | reverse complement strand
AAATGGGCAGGTATTGCTATTTAAAGCAATTCTCAAGAAAAGAGCAAGAAGGGACATAAACAACACCCAGACCCAATTGTTGTTACTACGTAGATAAGGCACTTTACAGATGAGACAAGGTTTTGTGAATTTACATTACTATTAAAGATAGAATAAGTGGCTTGAAGATCCCATCTCCCCATTTCTCATCTAAGATACCAAAATCTTTAAAGACATTTCCATACAGTCACTTAAGCCCACTCCCATCAAATTCTAAATATGTTTCTAGAAGAAGGCAAGGACCACAAACATTTTTTTTCATGTACTACCAGTTCTCAAGAGTAAAACAGCAGCTTTTAGCAAAGACTTCTAAGGAACAGGAAAGGTAGCAAAAAGGAGGACAGTGTAACCAATTAAAACTTCTGAGGACATTTAGATAAAGATGAAATAGGACCAAGGCTCTTAGGTCACAGCCCTCAGCTGCAAAACAGTGCCAGGGGACTTGTAGTGACCAGAAAGAATCCAGAGTTCACATCAAAAATGCATGACTAAGATCTCTGCTCAACAGTTTCTTAGAAAAGTTCCACCCCGAGTGCACACACACTGCAGCTAGAAGCAACCTCGTTCTTAAGACATGCCAGAACTGGAACAAGTCTTAAGATGAACCAATCTAGCTTCTACATTTTCTGAGAAAGCAGCCATAGTCCAGAGAAGTTAATGTCACATGTCTGAGTTCACAAAGAAAATCAACACCGGGAACAAGATTCAAATCTTAGAGGTTTGTGCAGTGATTAAACAAACCAATGATCAAGGATAGTACTCATGTCACATATTCTGCTCTGTTAGTACCTTCAGTTAACTTGTAAGACTATAAATCTCACCTTTTTTGTGTTTTCACGGAAAAAAACTCCTTTTTCATAGACCCCACTTCACTAGAGGAATACGCATATGCAAATATTAAGGAAAACAAACTTCAGGATGATATGGATTTTCTCTTTCAAAATATAAAGGTTCCTATTATGAATTTAATCAAGAGTATGAACACTGCTATAGTTACTTTTTAAAGAAAGTAAACAACTATTGTTTTGCCATAAATGTTTCCCATGATTTTCACGTACATTTGGTAAATTTATTGAGAGTAGAATATATTTATTCTTGGATTCCTTTTCTTGTAGTTACCTATGTACAAAGCAAGAAGTTCTTTTTGTTTCTGTTTTGTTTTTTTGGTTTTTATTGAAGAGCAGTTGATTATACACATTTGTGGGGTACAAAGTGGACTATCACTAGTTGTGTACAATATGTAATGATCAAATCAGGATAGTAGCTTATTTATCATTACAATATGTAGTCATTCTTTGAGTCCTTTGTGTCTGTTAACCTCCCTCCCTTTTCCCCTCTCCACTTCTAGTAACCACAGTTCTGTTCTCTCCTTCTAAAAGTTCAACATATTGTTGTAATTGTTGTTTCTTTCTCTCTTTCTCTTTATTGTTTATTTGTTTATCTATTAATTCATCTCCCACTTATGAGTGAGGACATGCAGTATTGCTCTTTCTATGTCTGGCTTATTTCACATAATTTTCTCCAGGCTCATCCATGTTGCTGCGAATGGAAGAAGTCCATTCTTTTTTTATGGCTGAATAATATTCCATTCTGTACATATACTACATTTTCCTTGTCCAGCCATCCATCTGTGGACATTTAGGTTGGTTCCATAGCCTGGCTATTGCAAATAGACCTGAGATAAATATGGGAGTGAAAGAAGTTTTAAAAGTGGTTGCTTTTTTAAAACTTTATATCCTTCATTAGTCAACTCCTACTTTGACAATTTTGATTTTTTTTTTCCTTTTTGTCTTTTTTCGTGACCGGTAATGGCATCGCAACCCTCAGTGTCGCACCCGCACTGCGCTCAACCAGTGAGCGGACTGGTCTCTACATGGGATCCGAACACTCGGTGGNCTCAGCTGCAAAACAGTGCCAGGGGACTTGTAGTGACCAGAAGGAATCCAGAGTTCACATCAACAATGCATGACTAAGATCTCTGCTCAACAGTTTCTTAGAAAAGTTCCACCCCGAGTGCACACACACTGCAGCTAGAAGCAACTTCGTTCTTAAGACATGCGAGAACTGGAACAAGTCTTAAGATGAACCAATCTAGCTTCTACATTTTCTGAGAAACCAGCCATAGTCCAGAGAAGTTAATGTCACATGTCTGAGTTCACAAAGAAAATCAACACCGGGAACAAGATTCAAATCTTAGAGGTTTGTGCAGTGATTAAACAAACCAATGATCAAGGATAGTACTCATGTCACATATTCTGCTCTGTTAGTACCTTCAGTTAACTTGTAAGACTATATATCTCACCTTTTTTGTGTTTTCACGGAAAAAAAACTCCTTTTTCATAGACCCCACTTCACTAGAGGAATACGCATATGCAAATATTAAGGAAAACAAACTTCAGGATGATATGCATTTTCTCTTTCAAAATATAAAGGTTCCTATTATGAATTTAATACAGAGTATGAACACTGCTATAGTTACTTTTTAAAGAAAGTAAACAACTATTGTTTTGCCATAAATGTTTCCCATGATTTTCACGTATATTTGGTAAATTTATTGAGAGTAGAATATATTTATTCTTGGATTCCTTTTCTTGTAGTTACCTATGTACAAAGCAAGAAGTTCTTTTTGTTTCTGTTTTGTTTTTTTGGTTTTTATTGAAGAGCAGTTGATTATACACATTTGTGGGGTACAAAGTGGACTATCACTAGTTGTGTACAATATGTAATGATCAAATCAGGATAGTAGCTTATTTATCATTACAATATGTAGTCATTCTTTGAGTCCTTTGTGTCTGTTAACCTCCCTCCCTTTTCCCCTCTCCACTTCTAGTAACCACAGTTCTGTTCTCTCCTTCTAAAAGTTCAACATATTGTTGTAATTGTTGTTTCTTTCTCTCTTTCTCTTTATTGTTTATTTGTTTATCTATTAATTCATCTCCCACTTATGAGTGAGGACATGCAGTATTGCTCTTTCTATGTCTGGCTTATTTCACATAATTTTCTCCAGGCTACCCGCACTGCGCTCAACCAGTGAGCGGACTGGTCTCTACATGGGATCCGAACACTCGGTGGAAGCGCCGCCACGCTCCCAAGCACCGCACTCTACCGAGTGCGCCAACGGGCCGGCCGACAATTTTGATTTTTAAAAATACAGATTCTAGGAAAGGCTAATATTTTTTCCCCATATATAAACATTTTGGCCAAAATAAAGAACTGTCACCTTAATTTGTCATAAGACCTAGGAGAAACTATTTGACAAAACAGAGAAATACCAGCCTGTTTCACTTCTTTTAAATCTAAATATATGATCTTCCAATAATCAGGAAGAGGTTTACAAGTATTTGTAACTAAGTCAGCTACAAGAATATAGGTTATAAAAACTGAAGATGTAGGGGCCGGCCTGGTGGCGCACTGCTACAGTGCGCTGCTTGGGAAGCGTGGCGGCGCTCCCGCCGAGGGTTCGGATCCCACATATAGACTGGCCGCTCACTGGCTGAGCGAGGAGCGGGGGCAACACCAAGGGTTGCGATCCCGTTGCCGGTCCCGGTCCGGTACGGGCGCGACACTGAGGGTTGCGGTCCATTGCCGGTCACGAAAAAAAGACAAAAAGACAAAAAGACAAAAAAAAAAAAAAAAAAAA
>NW_007727828.1:59078-76178 GCF_000696425.1 Galeopterus variegatus | reverse complement strand
GAAAAAAAAAAAAAAAAAAAAAAAAAAAAAAAAAAAAAAAAAAAAACTGAAGTTGTAAAAAAGTGCACTGTGAGTTAACAGGTCAATTACTATCAAAACATGGCTTTTGGCACATTTAGAAACAGAGCAACACAACAGATTCTCGTTCCCTGGCAATTTAACACTGGCTCAGTTTTAATTCTTCAATTCATATAATGTTGAAACTTTCTTTTACAAGATTGAGTGTTAAAGCTAACACTACCGCAGGTTATTTCTGCTGTATATCATGAACATCACATACGTTCTTATTATGAATATCAGGACAGATTTTGACTTGAGTCTGAATTTGTTAAACTTCATGTATTAGCCTCTCTAGGGCATTCATGACCATTAATGTAAGGGAGATAATTCCACTCATCAGATTGAATCTTCACTTCCAGGGACAATCCAAAGAAGATCAAAAAAAGGTCAGAAACCTTATTAGAAGAGTCAGGAAAGAGTCATTATTTTCTGTTTAATGGAATAAGACAGTCAAAAACTGAAAGAGTAAATGGACATCCAACAGTGAATCATTATACTACCCTCACTTTTGCAGTCAGGAATAGTGAAAAAAGTACATTATTTAGGTAGCGTAGCAATTAAATGAAAACAAGCTGTGGGTAACAGCCTGGATCCCTAAAGACTTACTGCCTCCCAGATTGGAGGGATGGACGGACGACGGAGATAAGAAATGTCTCCTATTTTTTCCCCAACCCTCCCTTGACTAGACTGCTAATTTTGGACTCCTGACTATCTCTGAGCCAAACTGAGCAAAATTTTTCCCTACCTAGCTTTACTGATCTGAGCTTTTCCTCTTTCTTTCCTTCTCTGATCTGGAATGGCCCATAATTAAGGGAAAACAAAACACACTGAAGGCAACAACTTGTCTCTTACTAGTCAAGAAAGGAAGAGGTAGAATTTCAAGACCAGCTATTATTTTCCAACTGACAAATGAAACCATTAACAGATGACAGAGTTCAGTTTAATATCATCAAACATGTTTACTCTTCTTTATGAGGTTCTTTTCCTAGACTCCACGGGCATTTTTTCACATCCCTAATCGCTTCTGTTAGTAAAGGTAATCCACTTCCATGTAAGTCATATCTGAAGATGGAACAATTTTTTAAATCACCATGTTAATACAACTTAAAAAACAACTTAAGAGAATGGGAAAGTTTTAACACATCATTAAAAACAATTGAAAACCTAACTATGGTTTATTTCCTTTTATTTCCAATTTTTAAAGAGAGTGACTTCTTAATTATTTCAGGCAGTAAAGTTGGAATAATTCCTTGGCTAAACTGTATGTCTCGAATCACATGATTTACCCTTTTATCTTGTCAAAGAAAAAAAAAATCTGTCTAAATAAGTAAAAGGAAAATGCAAATAGCAGTTATAAGATAATGCTAATATACAAGAACTACATTATGGGAAAATTTGAGGCCAACTCCCAATCAATGTGGTTTTAAGAAGGAAATAAAGTATGTCTGTCTAAATAAGTAAAAGGAAAATGCAAATAGCAGTTATAAGATAATGCTAATATACAAGAACTAAATTATGGGAAAATTTGAGGCCAACTCCCAATCAATGTGGTTTTAAGAAGGAAATAAAGTATGTCAGAGAGATTTTTTTTAAAAAACTACATTGATAATATATTATATCTGGCAGGCAATGATGGAGCAATATTTTATTTATTAATTTTGGGTAAATTCTAAGTCAATGCATACTATGATGAAATGTTAGAAAAGCAGCAACAAAATTGGAAAGAGAAGCTCCTGGTGCTCTCAAATCAGTTGATTAATAAAGCTTTCTGAGAATCTCCACTGGTAGCAGCAGAAGGTAATGATTCTACTGCCAGAGAAGTGTGATGATACAGCCCAGGAATCACATGAGGGAAATCAAAAAAGCACAGCATCTCCACTTTTCATTGTTCACTGATGAAAATATATCAACTACAAGTAGCTCATCTACTGTGTTGGTGACAGCAAAGAAGCAGCCTAACTGAAATCAAATCAGCAACTATTAAAGAACTAGTATTTCAAGATACTGTGGTATTAGCTATTGCAAGTGATACTATCATCATCATCATCATCATCATAGTGTGGTGGTCCCCATTACTGTTACTCAAACAAGAAAAATGAGCAAGCTAAAGAGGATTTGAATAATTTAGCCTATACAATTATCAACTTATCTGTTCAAGAAGGTATAAAATCAACATTGTCTCCTTTCATGCTGATTTCTTGACAGGTATATTATGCCATTTTATTGGATTTGTTGCTTGTATACAGTAGGCAATGTACTCATATACATTATAAATTACAATACATATTTATATTATACATCTACTCTGTTCAAATATCACAGCTAGTAAATAGCTATGATACTCAAATTGGAAACAAATTATTATATTATAGGCTAATTATAAAGTATTAGAAGTTTTTAAAAGGTTAATATCGAAAGAAATTTTGGTTCAAATTCTGAGAGAAGTGACAAGATTTGCCTAAGTCACACACAGAGCCTTAATCACCATGTAGAGCTCTCAATAAATCACTATAATATCATCATCAGAAAAGCGTTAATGAAAAAATTATGTTTGGTGAAATCAAACAAATCAGACAAATCAGTTTGGTTTTGCTCAGATTGAATTATATTCATGTCATAGCATGGTTTTATTAATACAAGCACTACTTAGGGTTTGTTTGTTTTAATGAGAGTGATTTGATCTCTGCTATATATTACGTTCATTGTATAGGATGATGGATTGAGCAGCCATCAGCATACGTCACCATGTAGAATGACATGGCTGACATTCCTATTTTTCTGACATATTCAATACACAATCAAAATTAAGTTCCAATAAAATAGAAGTAATGACTTTACATTGTAAAATAATCATATCTTATAGGTTTCTCTTTTGAGATTTAACATAAAGAAGCAGGGCCCCTCTACAACATTTAGGAGTAGATTAGAACACAGGAGTCACTGAGTGGAAAGAGGCAGTCCAATCAACATATGAACTTTGATGTGATATAAGTTTTGTGTACATGAAGTGAGCAACTCTCTAAAGAGACAGGGGAGGGCTTGGCTTCAGTGAACATCTGAATGGCTACCTAGCTTAGACAAGAAGAGTTGATGGGGAAAAAAGTGAAAACTTGAAAGTACACTGATTGTTTTAGAATGAGCACAGAAATTGGCTATGATCAATTGAAACAGAATTCAAAACTGAAACTAGAAGTGAGGGGACACACCAGGAAGAGACACAGAGAAAAACAGAGGAAAAGCAGGAACTCTTGCATCAGAGATAGCTTTAGAAAGAATTGAGGGCAGATTTACAAGGAAAGGACAAAGTATTCAACTGTGTCTGTGGGAGGGGGAGATATATCATCAGGAATACTAATGAACTTGTATTACTTTCACTGAAGTTCAAGGTGGAAAGGCATCTTTTGGGTAACCACCTCTCAGAAGACACATTGACAAAATTATGTTAAAAAAATGGTCAGGTATTGCTATTTAAAACAACCCTTAAGAAAAGAGCAAGAAGGGACATAAGTAATACCTCCACTCGGTTCTTGTTATTGTACAAGAGGACTTCAAAAAGTTCATGGACAAATGGAATTAAAGATAAAAATAAAAAATATAAACTTTATTTCTCAACATAAATGCCATTAAATTTCAGACACTCTTATAAACAATGATACCAGCCATTTAGTCTATCTCTGAAGAACTGAGGGTCCTGGGAATTTAACCACATCAATGCAGTCTTTTTTACATTATTAACTAAAGAAAAAGGTGCACCCTTTAGACATTTTTTAAGATTAGAAAACAAAAAGATGTCTGATGGAGCCAAATTAGGGCTGTAAGTTGGATGCTTAATGATTCCCTAGTGAAACTCTTGCAAAATGGCCCTTATTTGATAAGAAGAATGAGCAGGAGCATTGTCATGGTAGAGAAGGACTCTCTGATGAAGCTTTCCCAGATGTTTTCCTGCAAAAGTGTTGGCAAACTTTCTCAAAACACTCTCATAATAAGAGGTCATCATTCTTTAGCCTTCCAGAAAGTCAACAAGCAAAATGCCTTGACAATCTCAAAAACCTGTTGCCATGACCTTGGCTGGTCTGCTTTTGCTTTGACTGGACTGCTTACACTTCTTGGTAGCCATTGCTTTGATTGTGTTTTGTCTTCAGGATCATACGGGTAAAGCCATGTTTCATCTCCCATTAGAATTCTTTGAAGAAACGCTTCAGGGTTTTGATGCCACTTGTTTAAAATTTCCATCGAAACCTCTGCTCTTGTCTGGAGCTGATCTGGATGTGACAGGTTTGAGAGGAAAGTTTCTCAACATTAATTTTTCAGTCAAAATTGTGTAGGTTGAGCCAATTAAGATGGGTATGGTGTTGGCTATTGTTTCTACTGTTAATCATTGGTCCTCTTCAATTAGGGCACAAACAAGATTAATTTTTTCTTGCACATTAATGTGGATGGTCTGCTTCCACAGGCTTTATCTTCAACACTGTCTAATCTATTCTTAAAATGAGTTATCCATTTGTAAACTGCAGATTTCTTTGGGGCATTGTCCCTATAAACTTTCCATAAAGAATCAATGATTTCAACATCCTTCCACCCAAGTTCATGATAAATTTTGTTTGTTCTTCCTTCGACTTTAGTAGGATTCATGTTGCTCTGATAGGGGTTCTTTTCAAACTGATATCTTATTCTTCTTGGAGCTTCAAACTACATCCTGTTCAGACATGTTATAACAAGTAGTACAATATTGTACAAGTTAGTACAAGTGAATTTTGGTACAAAGAAATTTTAAAATCCATGCATAGTTTTTTCATAATATACATTTTCCATGAACTATTTGAAGATCTCTCATATATATAATGTGTTTTACTGATGAGAAAAGGTTTGAGAGTTTACATTACTTTCAAAGATAGAATAAGTAGGGCCAGCCCGGTGGCGCACTCAGTAGAGTGCGCTGCTTGGGAGTGTGGTGGCGCTCCCGCCAAGGGTTCGGATCCCATATAGAGACCGGTCCACTCACTGGTTGAGCGCGGTGCGGGCACGACACCGAGGGTTGCGATCCCATTACCGATCACGAAAAAAGACAAAAAGGAAAAAAAAAAAAAAAAATAAGTAGCTTGAAGATACCATCTTCCCAATACCATTTATGACTTAAGATACCAAAATCTTTAAAGACATTTCCATATAGTCACTTAAACCCACTCCCATCAAATTCTAAATATGTTTTTAGAAGAAGACAACAACAACAAATATTTTTTCTCATGTACTACCCATTCTCAAGAGTAAAACAGCAACTCTTAGCAAACACTTCTAAGGAACAGGAAAGGCAGCAAAAAAGAGGACAGTGTAACCGATTAAAACTTCTGAGGACATTTAGATAAAGATGAAATAGGACCAAGGCTCTTAGGTCACAGCCCTCAGCTGCAAAACAGTGCCAGCGGACTTGTAGTGACCAGAAGGAATCCAGAGTTCACATCAACAATGCATGGCTAAGATCTCTGCTCAACAGTTTCTTAGAAAAGTTCCACCCCTAGTGCACCCAAACTGCAGCTAGAAGCAACCTCATTCTTAAGACATGCCAGAACTGGAATAAGTCTTAAGATGAACCAATCTAGCTTCTACATTTTCTGAGAAAGTAGCCAAAAATCCAGAGAAGTTAATGTCACATGTCTGAGTTCACAAAGAAAATCAACACTGGGAACAAGATTCAAATCTTAGAGGTTTGTGCAGTGATTAAACAAACCAATGATCAAGGATAGTACTCATGTTAAGATTTCACAAAATGTAAACTACTGTATCTTTGGACTTAGTGTTCAGAAAAATTAAAATAACATATGATATACAATAAAGATATGTCAATAACTTGAATTTTAAGTAAAATACTTGCTTGTTTGATTTTGCAGGAGATTAAATAAAGCTTACATCTGTTTCTCACAGATATATACAAATTTTAAAATGTCTTCAACTGACTAAAAATTTACTGCCAATATGAACAATATTCACTCTTTTGGTATTTTCACACTGTCTTTTATGGCTCAGGTGAAGGAAGATAATTTCTTTTTCTTTTTCTTTTGGCAGCTGGCTGATAAGGAGATCTGAACCCTTGACCTTAAGGAGGATAAATTATAAATATCTTAATATCTTTATTTTTTCCTTTCAGATCACTAACATTTTTATATCCTTTCTCTAACCAACTTCCAATTGGAAAAAAGAAAAAGAAGTCCCTATAGAATACTTGCAAAACATCAAACACACAGGAGAGTTAATCAGACACAATCCAATCAGCCTTCCATGGGTGCACACCACATGACTAACATCACTATCCCCAGTGCATTAATTCATCCTCCTCTCTATTATGTGCCCTGATCCAAGTTGTCATATTCAATAATACACAGTGAAGATCTAATTCCAATATGGTTATGCTCTAAATTTTATCATGCCAATTGGCACTTTCAAGGATGAGAAAATACAAGCTTGACACTTTTTTGCATCTTCAACCTTTGGATTTTACAGATGGGTAGACAAAGCTTACCCACAATTTCCAATCTTGCCATGAAAATATTTTAAGCCTCCAAAAGGCTGAGATGGGATTCAATTAGATTTTTTTCTCTGTTGTGCTAACTAAGCTAGTTTGTAAATACCCCTTATTCAAGTTTCATGTATCTTGCTCTTAATAAGCAGAAAGAGCACATTCTTTGTTTTACTTTTTACAGAATAAACAATTTAACTTTCTGCCTAATATTCATATCTTTAATCCTTGGGAGGTGTGCCACTACTGAAGCTAGAGGACAGGAACTAAAGACTTAGAAAACATTTTTTTTTTTTAATGGAGACTAGAAAATAGGAGAAAGAGTTTCTTTGTTTAGATGAGTAAAATGATTCATTGAGAAGCATTTTCTTTAATAGTTTTTTATATATTCTCTGTTTTAAAATTCTCTATATTTCAGGGTTGCTGAAGTATAAACATGTTTTGGTTAAAAATCTTTGGTTCAGACCCAGCAACTCCACTCCTAAGTATATGTCCATGCAAAAACTGTACCTGATTAGTCACAGTTGGATCATTCATAATAGCCAAAAAAGTTTAAATTACACAAATGTCCATCACCTGAAGAATGGGTAAATAAAATGTGGTATATCCAATACAACAGAATATTATTAGGCCACAAAAAAGATAAAGTACTGGGCCGGCCTGGTGGCGCACTGCTGCAGTGCACCGCTTGGGAGCATGGTGGCGCTCCCGCCGAGGGTTCGGATCCCACATGCAGACCGGTTCCTGCTCACTGGCTGAGCGAGGTGCGGGCGCAGCACCGAGGTTTGCGATCCCGTTGCCGGTCCCGGTCCGGTACGGGCGCGACACTGAGGGTTGCGGTCCGTTGCCGGACACGAAAAAACAAAAAAAGATAAAGTACTGATACATGCTGCAACATGGATGAACCTTGAAACTAGGATGTTAAGCAAAAGGAGCCAGTCACAAAAGACCACATATGTATGATTCCATTCATACAAAACATCCATCCATAATAGGAAAATCCACAGAGACAGAAAGTAGATTAATGTTTTCCTAGGGCTGTAGGAGGGATGAGGAGAAATGAGTAGTGACTGTGAATAGGTGTAGGGTTTCTTTTAGGGATGACAAGCATATTCTAAAACTGATTGTGTTAATGGTTGGACAACTCTGTGAATATATTAAAAACATTAAATTGTAAAATTTAAATGTGTTAATTGTACAGTACAGGGATTTAATCAATAAAGCTGTTTAGAAAAAGATTTTGATGAGAATTTTCTTTTTCTTAATTTTCACCAAATTTTCAACTATGAATAAATTAATAGTGGGCTTTGCAATAGAAATTTCAGAGAGAGAGAAATGTTTTTTGTGTGTGTATTTATAAAACAAGTTGTTTTGATAAAAACTGAAAAAGTCAGCCATTCATTTTGATGTCTAAGTACCCAAGTGACTATCTAAATATCCACCTGTTATCTGAGGATTCTGGGTAAAATAAAGCTGAGAAGACGCTGGTCGTGATATTTGCTCATCTCACAGAAAGTCTTTGCTTGTTGTTTACTCTCTGTTGCCTTCCTAATCTAAAAACCTCTTCATACTGACTCTGGATTTTATTACAGGGGGTAACCTTTTGTAAGTTCAAAGCCAAGGTCATGTCCCTTCAGTTCAAATCCAGACTCGAGGCATAAATCTTTCAGAAATGATCCTTCCACACTTGCATCACCAAAGACTCTGACACATGCCACAATGAAGCAACTTTCATTAAGTTACAGCACTGAATGTGCCTTCATTTGACGAACTCTGAAAAATTGCCCTATCTTTTCCCATTCCCATGACAGCTGTCATCATGTCACAAATAGAGAAAAGTTTAAAAAAGAAAAGGCTTCTTGCTTTCCTGAGAGTTGTCACCACCAGTAGCAACATAACATGCAATGTTACTAAGGGGAAATAGCATGTGGGAAACTAGAGAATGCATATATTACAAAAACCTACATTTCACTTGCAGGAAACACAGGATAAAAAAGAAACAAACAACAGTATTTTTCATAATACTCCAGAATATTCCATATGCAGCAGAACTGTTTTGTTTCCAGTCTATACCTCAATTCCTATGATTTCTGGAAAAATCATTTATCCTAGCTAACAGTATTTTTCATAATACTCCAGAATATTCCATATGCAGCAGAAATGTTTTGTTTCCAGTCTATACCTCAATTCCTATGATTTCTGGAAAAATCATTTATCCTAGCTAAAACATTCAAAATCTTTTACTTCACATGTCTTTAAATAACTAACCACAAGACTCAGGTGTCAGGCAAAGATGTATCAGATCAATTTAGGACAGAAGGCAAAGATTTAGGGCATAAAGCAATGTAATACAAAATGAGGCACAGACTTTTCACTTGACAGGCTGATAGAATTATCAATTCAGTACCTTTTCTTTTCTGATTTCAAATAACAATATGGTGAGACAAAGATGAAAATAGATGCCCAAGAAAATTTCTTAGTTATTAAATTCAGTGTAAACTAAACAAGGAATTCCAACTAGTCTTCATCCTAATACTTATATCTGCAGACCACCAAGACTGACATTATATGGGAGCTAATTACAAATTCAAAATCTCAAACCCCACCCACTTAACCAGAACCTACATTTTCACACACTAATTTTTATGAAGCACTGTCTAAACCACATTAATACTAGTGTCCCTACCTAAGTTTTGGACTCTTGGGCCACTGAAATAATAAATATCTTATTATTAACAGCCATTGAGTCAAATCAACATGAGAAAAGAAATGTAATATAAGATAATATATATTGCAATGCTAAATTAATTGTAATCCAAAGTTAAAAACATCAGATCTCTCATGTGAGAACTATGCTAAAACCTTAATATTAATGTCGGGCTAAGAGATATTCTAAATCAATTGATATTTAAGACTACATCTCTGTGGAAAATGCAACTACCTTGTTAATACTGAGCATAGATCTTTAATTTTCAAATACTACATCAATTTGAAGCATGCTGTGACTTTGCATAGGAAGGTGGGGTTTGTAGACTATGGAAGGTAAAGATCTTATACTGTGCTAGTAAGTAATGTAATATACCCCCCCCACACACACACACACACACTAACTGCTTAGGCAGGCCACATTCATACCACATCCAATAATGTCAGTAGAGGATTTGCCTTCCTGATAATGATGAGGTAAACCCCTGAGTGCTCTGTGTTTAATTAAGGGACCATAGTTGAAAGGCCATTGAGCTCGTAGGCTCCAAACAGTAATGATTATCCCTCTCATGATTTCCTGGGATCACATGGGGTCAGGGCCACTTTACCAAAGCTCAGAGCCAAACCCCTTTAGGGATAAGCACTACTACTTTTGTATCTCTAGAAAAAATGACATCAGATGCCCACACAATTAATCACTCCATAGTGCTCAGCCCTCAGATATCAGAAAAAAGACAAAGTTGTCATCTACTCAGAAAATCCTTCTAACTGGCTACTTCAAAACTTAGATAAGCTTCTGAGTTACCAAAGGGAAGTTAGAAGGGAGAGAAAAGTCAACAGACTTGGGAGAAAGAAATTACAAGGCAGACAGACACCATATACTTTAGTACCAATTTTCTTTTTACATACTGAAATGGAAATAGAGCACTAAGAGCTCCTTTGCACTTGGTTGCTATAATATTTACTTCTAAATTATCTTTAATAGCAATAACTCTTTGCAGTTATAAAACATCTTGTTCTAAAGAAGCTCAAAATGTTTCCTCACATATTACTTCAACTTTACTTAAGACTATGTCCTACAGAGGAATGGCTATACCCATATCTAGAGAGTCATAAGTGGGTTTCAAAATAGTTTGTTCAACTCAATCGTTTAAGGCAGGTGGACAGGAAACACCTAAGAAATGAGTGACTTGTTGGGTAGGTAGAGGTCCAGCTTTGTTCACAGAAGCAAAAAGAAGCAAAGGCCTGCCTTAGTAGAGCTTGGTGGCCTAATTTAAAAGCTACCCTCAAACAGACAAAGAATTCGCCTCAATTACTTAGCTATTTTAGTACCACATAATTTTGGGTTCACAAAAATATCTGGAAAACAGGTTTGGTCCTCCACTTCATATGGCCTACATGGAATCAACTTAAGAACCACAGAAAAATGCTCAACTATAGAAAAGAGCTAACAGAGCAAAAGGAAGTCCAGAAGAGAGAAAAGCCAGCATAGATCCCGAGTGGCCTGTGGAATACGTCCCTTCCTTTTCTTCACAGATATATACCCAATTAGAATGCACATACTTTCCTAAGGGAAGGCATTTTTCATTTATTTGTTTTGTTCATTTTGTATCCTTGCACCTTAGAACAGGGTGAAATAAATAGTAGAGATTTAATTAAAATTTTTTGAATGGGTGAATATAGGCTAGCAGCCCTGAAGATAGGCCCACCTGGTGATTCCATCAGTTGCATAGACACAAGAAAAATGACTGTGCTTAAACACCAAAGCATTGTGTTCCTTTTTCCTTTATCAGACACAACTTCTAAAATATCTAGTGGAAAACTAAAGGGAATTTAGGCTGTGTCTTGTGGTCGAAAACAAGTGAAAATTAGACCGTCTTTTCTATCCCTCAAACGTAATGAAATCATCTGCAGATTTCCTTTACTTGCCCCATTATTCAGTGAGTACCTAAAGGGAAAAAAAAAAGCCAAAAAAGAAATAATCACCAACCTATTCCTTTCAACAGTATTGTATATCATGATTGGCAACTTTCGTGCCCAATTTAAATACAAATATTAAATATGTGAGTAAAACCAGTAACTCAACTGTAATCTATTAAACTGAATTATTCATATATAGCAAAATATATTTATTTGTTAAATTCTGTCATTAACTTCACACGTATATCTGTAAAATATATGTTCTTTAATCTGACCACTACAAACTCTAAATTAATGAGGGTCTAAAAAATGCCTTGTAGGAATCCTAACGTGCTTTGCTTTCTTCTCCCCTTAGGTTCCTCTCTAAAAGTACACAGAATGGATTGCTAATACACTCCCTCTTTTAGGTAGAGTTCATGGCATTCCATGTTGTAAACCCCCATGTTTTCTTCTCTGCCAATGAGAGACCCCTCAAGTAACTTTCAATAGATTGTTTAACATTCAAACATTAAAAAAAAAAAATTGGGCTGGCCCCGTGGCTCACTCAGGAGAGTGCAGTGCTGGTAGTGCTGCGGCTGTGGGTTCGGATCCTATATGGGGATGGCTGGTGCACTCACTGGCTGAGCGTGGTGCAGAGCACACCGTACCGAGGGCTGCGATCCCCTTACTGGATGAGATGTGGCAACACTGGGTTCACAATACTACATGGCAACAACATTTAGGAGGGACACATGCATTGTTCTAAACAGACCCCATGGACTCCCTACAGTTGGACAACTGGTCCACCTCACTCATTCATGTTTTCATTGTGGTTTCTGCAGGCCTTTGTTTTGGGGTTCGCTGGCTATTAGTAGAGTTCTAGCTTCATGGCATATGAACAGAATCTGAAGAGAAATGCAATAGTGACTCTCTTGTTGAGCACCATATAGGGCTCTGGAAATTCTATTTTCCATTCCTAATCACACTACATTATGGCCATTCTTTCTTGGGTAAGCCTTTGTACCTGTTAGAAGAGGGTAGAAAAGAACAATATGTAGATCACTTCCAGACCTAAAATTCCAAGATTTCATACCACCATTTCCACATCAGCTAGGGTATCATCCTCGGACACACAGGAAATAAACTATGGCAGGGTCACTTGTGAAGGGTGGCAGAATATGCTGTCTCATAATATGTCACTTTGGCATAAGGATTATTTTGAGCTAAAGACACTTGAAAAACAGCAAGTGCAAGAAGGGCACTCTGATCTCCCTTTTTCTTTTTTAAAGCAGGAGATAAAACTTCCATGTGAAAGATGCCCTCTCTAAACCAGGAGAAAAGAAACATTTTTATCACCAGAGACAGGGAGTGAGACCAAGGGAATTCTGTACGAACAGACCTGGTTAAAATAATCTTATCTTCCTTTAGTCTCCCCATATATTTTAGTTATTTTTCCACAATTGCCTCTCTTTGTTCAATTTAATATATATAAGCACCTTCGTTTTGCCATGTCTTTGGGTTTTTATTTTCTTATGGGGCTCCTATGTGCATGTAATAAATCTGTATGCTTTACTCCTATTAATCTGTTTTATATTAATTTCATTCTCAGGCCCAGCTAGAGATTCTAGGAAGATAGAGGTAAAGTTTTACTTCACCTACAGTTGCATACCACCATCATAAGTTCTACTACATTCAAGAATCTCTTCTGAAATTGCTTATCAAAAAATTTTCTTAAGTGTATCAATCTAGCCTTGTCCTAAGCAATTATATCTGTAAAATTATGTTTTATTTCCTAGTTGTATATATTTTCTCTTTAACTTATCTATTAAAAAATATCTGTCTGGGTACTAACTGATGTTATCAAACATTCCACGAGAGGTATTCACTTCATACTTTGGGAAAACTCTGTGAAGCTCAAAGTTTACCAAAACACTTTTTTGAATTGTCAGAGTCTTAACCAGACTTTCAAACATGCTCCTAATTCTATCTTCCAGACAATTTTAAGATTTAAGACTGTTATGTACAAAATGAAGAATGTTTCTCAAATGAAATATTTCAGTCTATTACTTTAGACGAACACCTTGATATTATTCATATGTTACAAGAATGATTTAGAAAAAAATCCCATTGTAACCAATGTATAATTCCGTCACAGCCCTTGATGAACATTAAAGATGTGCAAAGATTTTAGCTTAGATGTACACACACACACACACACACACACACACACACGTTAGACAGAAATATTTTTACTTCCAATAGTTTAGGTAAGAAAGCTTAAAAGTACAGCTATTTTTAAAGCTTTCACTTCTCTTATATGTACTCACATGCCACAAAGGTCCTTTCAACAAGAAATATAATACTATAGGAGAGGTTAACAATAGCAATCAACTGAATACCCTTGTGGATTCCTGCAGGGAGATGTAGAGGAGGGGGTTACTCGAGGGAAGGATTGTGTTGGTCTAAATCTGTTGCTATTCTTCTCTCTAAGCACACAGCCAGACAGCTGGATGGAAGTAGGAGTAACACACCTTAAATTACCAGATTCACACTTAACACACACATCATAAAGATGCCAGAGACTATGTTTGAACACATAATTTGTTCTCTTCTGGGAGATAGTGGTTGTTTTCACCTGTGATGTCAAACATCATGCCTGTCTGTGAGCAGCTTTATCAATCTGAAAGGCACACAAATATGCATTGACTTCTAAGCAACCTGGAGGAAAAGTTCTGGCAAATAACTATGATTAGTTAGTGATATGACTCATTTACAGGTTCACATCCAGTAGACAAGGTTATGTATCTAAATGCTTGGGAGACCTAAACATATGACTGTGGACAGGATGCTTGTTAGAGGAAAATAAAGTGAAATGATTTCTAGATGTCATTCTGTATCCTGGTGCATTACAACCCCCAGTAAGAACTTTAAATTTACTTCCTGGGCAGTAGAAATGATTTAATAAAATCAACCCCTGAAACTCAGTCTTGCCATCCTATCTCCTAGAACTATTTGGGATTACACAGATAAAATGGAGGGTGGTGGATCAGAAACAGAAAATTTGTTGAAGAATCAAAGCAATTTACTAGCAACTTGTATAAACAGTTAACACAATTTCTGTAGATATCTGTTTATCAATATCTATCAAACTGTACAGAATATCCCCATATACTACTCCAGAAATACCCACTAAATTATGACAATCTAATTCTGGTGCCATAATACCCACTTCATTTAAGATAATAATATTTTTAAAGCTTGCTGGCTGGTACAGTCAAGAGCCCAAAGCATTGCTTTTTCTCTTTATCTCTTCATTGATCCAAATTTCTTAATCATTTTCACAGTAACTTACAAATACCTATGCCAACTATTTTGGAATTACTCCAAATGCCCTTACTCTTGATATTTTTCCCTCACTCACCACAATTTTCCTCTACGGCATGATGCCACATTTCTTTCAGCCACAATATTCTTATTCCCCTACTTCCGCATTTACATTTTTTTCTTTTGTTTTGTTTTCTTATTTTGGCTTGCAGGGCACTCAAATTTCTATCTACTGATATAGGGTTTCCTTTTGGCAATCCTTAAATCTGTCTCCTTTATTCCCCTTTACCAAATGCCTGGCACAGTCAGCTTCTCTAAATTCTGTCATACCTTCAAAATGTGTAGCTCTGCATTTTATATCTAACCTTAAGAAACACTTTATTCCTTTGCAGCTCCTTCTTTTGTGCTCCTCTCAATATTAAATCATCTCATGCCTCCCTTGAAACAACAGAGAAACTTCATGCTAAAATGCAGAATTACTTACATTCCTACTTTAGAATAGAGGCGAATGGGCCGGCCCAGTGGCGCACTGCTACAGTGCGTCGCTTGGGAAGCGCGGCGGCGCTCCCGCCGAGGGTTCGGATCCCACATACAGACCGGCCGCTCACTGGCTGAGCAAGGTGCGGGAGCAACACCGAGGGTTGCGATCCCGTTGCTGGTCCCGGTCCGGTCCGGGCGCAACACTGAGGGTTGCGATCCNCATTGTAACCAATGTATAATTCCGTCACAGCCCTTGATGAACATTAAAGATGTGCAAAGATCTTAGCTTAGATGTACACACATACACACACACACACACACACACACACACACACACACACACACGTTAGACAGAAATATTTTTACTTCCAATAGTTTAGGTATTTAGCTTAGATGTACACACATACACACACACACACACACACACACGTTAGACAGAAATATTTTTACTTCCAATAGTTTAGGTAAGAAAGCTTAAAAGTACAGCTATTTTTAAAGCTTTCACTTCTCTTATATGTACTCACATGCCACAAAGGTCCTTTCAACAAGAAATATAATACTATAGGAGAGGTTAACAATAGCAATCAACTGAATACCCTTGTGGATTCCTGCAGGGAGATGTAGAGGAGGGGGTTACTCGAGGGAAGGACTGTGTTGGTCTAAATCTGTTGCTATTCTTCTCTCTAAGCACACAGCCAGACAGCTGGATGGAAGTAGGAGTAACACACCTTAAATTACCAGATTCACACTTAACACACACATCATAAAGATGCCAGAGACTATGTTTGAACACATAATTTGTTCTCTTCTGGGAGATAGTGGTTGTTTTCACCTGTGATGTCAAACATCATGCCTGTCTGTGAGCAGCTTTATCAATCTGAAAGGCACACAAATATGCATTGACTTCTAAGCAACCTGGAGGAAAAGTTCTGGCAAATAACTATGATTAGTTAGTGATATGACTCATTTACAGGTTCACATCCAGTAGACAAGGTTATGTATCTAAATGCTTGGGAGACCTAAACATATGACTGTGGACAGGATGCTTGTTAGAGGAAAATAAAGTGAAATGATTTCTAGATGTCATTCTGTATCCTGGTGCATTACAACCCCCAGTAAGAACTTTAAATTTACTTCCTGGGCAGTAGAAATGATTTAATAAAATCAACCCCTGAAACTCAGTCTTGCCATCCTATCTCCTAGAACTATTTGGGATTACACAGATAAAATGGAGGGTGGTGGATCAGAAACAGAAAATTTGTTGAAGAATCAAAGCAATTTACTAGCAACTTGTATAAACAGTTAACACAATTTCTGTAGATATCTGTTTATCAATATCTATCAAACTGTACAGAATATCCCCATATACTACTCCAGAAATACCCACTAAATTATGACAATCTAATTCTGGTGCCATAATACCCACTTCATTTAAGATAATAATATTTTTAAAGCTTGCTGGCTGGTACAGTCAAGAGCCCAAAGCATTGCTTTTTCTCTTTATCTCTTCATTGATCCAAATTTCTTAATCATTTTCACAGTAACTTACAAATACCTATGCCAACTATTTTGGAATTACTCCAAATGCCCTTACTCTTGATATTTTTCCCTCACTCACCACAATTTTCCTCTACGGCATGATGCCACATTTCTTTCAGCCACAATATTCTTATTCCCCTACTTCCGCATTTACATTTTTTTCTTTTGTTTTGTTTTCTTATTTTGGCTTGCAGGGCACTCAAATTTCTATCTACTGATATAGGGTTTCCTTTTGGCAATCCTTAAATCTGTCTCCTTTATTCCCCTTTACCAAATGCCTGGCACAGTCAGCTTCTCTAAATTCTGTCATACCTTCAAAATGTGTAGCTCTGCATTTTATATCTAACCTTAAGAAACACTTTATTCCTTTGCAGCTCCTTCTTTTGTGCTCCTCTCAATATTAAATCATCTCATGCCTCCCTTGAAACAACAGAGAAACTTCATGCTAAAATGCAGAATTACTTACATTCCTACTTTAGAATAGAGGCGAATGGGCCGGCCCGGTGGCGCACTGCTACAGTGCGTCGCTTGGGAAGCGCGGCGGCGCTCCCGCCCAGGGTTTCCATCCTCTCTCCCTGCCG
>NW_007727828.1:21083-58106 GCF_000696425.1 Galeopterus variegatus | reverse complement strand
CAAGGTGCGGGAGCAACACCGAGGGTTGCGATCCCGTTGCTGGTCCCGGTCCGGTCCGGGCGCAACACTGAGGGTTGCGATCCATTGCCGGTCACGAAAAAAAAAAGACAAAAAAAAAGAGTAGAGGCGAAGACATGAGAAACCACATACAAAACCTAAAAGCATGTCTAAATCCGATTTACAACTTTACCTTTTTAACTACACAATAAAACAGTCTGATAAACCACGTGGCTATTAACTAAGTGATATTGAATTGAACATCTCAAGTCATCAGATGTACTGGTTTAAAACCAAAAGCAGTGCCCCTGAAGCTGCCTGGTAACTTTATAATCAAGGATTTGACAGCCACAAATTATCAAATGGTATCTGTCACCATTATATTTTTTGCTTGAAATAGTCCATAAGTACAAAATCATTTTGGTCATGGAAGGATGCATGACTATAAAACAGAGGAATTAGTTCACATTACTGTTTCTACTTATAATAAGCCTGCTGCCTAAAAGGCCAGGATATCTACATAGGTTTACGAGATTTGGGAAATTAATTTTATACTCTGCACAGATCACATCAAATATAGTCCACAAGTTCAATCAGGAAAAACATTAATATTCAAACTCCAGAACAGTAAGCCACATATCCAGAGATTTCATAATGGTAAAAATTGAGAGAAAAATGAACGTTCTAACTAACATTTAAAAGCTGTCATAACATTACCCTGATCTGGGATAAGATGAGCCCATCCAAGCTATTAGGGCTAGCAAACGGCCACTTATCATACATCTTAGAGTACAATTGCTGTTAAAATATGTGTGTGTGTGTGTGTGTGTGTGTGTGTGTGTGTGTGTGTTTATATATGTATGTATGTATGTATGTATGTATATACATTGTCAATGAAATATGATATTAGCCTGTAATTATTTTGCATGATTCCAGGTATCCAACCAATGTGTATTTTTATTTCATCTGACAGTGAAAGAAACAAAAACACTATAATCCTTGCAATACAAATATAAATTCTGATCTGAAATTAATCTTGCTTCTCCCAGTACTTTCGGTGAAGATGCTCAAATGAAGTTTATTCACACTTTAGTTTGAGAATATCAAGAAGTTCCAGAATCATTAGTGGTGGGTTTAGTAACTTCATTATCTGTCATTTTTAAATAAGAGACTTACCCTAGCAATAAACAATTCTGAGATTAAAAAAAAGTATCATAAAAAATTTTCTGTGAAATATTTTTTTCTTAAAAAATTTTGTAGGGGCCGGCCCGGTGGCGCACTGGATAAGTGCGCCGCTTGGGAAGCACGGCGGCGCTCCCGCCTAAGGGTTCGGATCCCACATCCAGACCGGTTCCCGCTTACTGGCTGAGCGAGGCGCAGGTCCCACTCACTGGCTGAGTGAGGCGCGGGAGCAACACCGAGGGTTGCAATCCCATTGCCGGTCCCCGGTCCGGTACGGGGGCAACACTGAGGGTTGCGATCCGTTGCCGGACACGGAAAAAGACAAAAGACAAAAAATAAAAAAATAAAAAATAAATAAACAGTAAATCTACCACCTGTTTTTCAATGCTTTACCCTCAAGAAACTTGGGCTCCAACTCCATATATTTTAAGAGCCCTTAAAATATATAAATCCAACCTCCTCATTTTATAGACATGGAAATAGACCATTGATGTGATCATCGAGAGCATCCAATAGACAACCTCTCAACTGTTGGTCTAGGGTGCTTTCCCCTACAACATACCTTAAGAGGCAAGAAGTGGATCAAGCTTCCAACTTTACAAGTAGAAAAATATGGCTAGAGAAGAAAAAAAAAGTCTGACTACAAAGAGAAAATCATCTATAATTTCTTGGAGAAAAATAAAATCCTTTGGTGCACTCTCTTTTTTTTTTTTTAAATCAACCTCTTTAATATACTGCTACATTGAAATGGACGCTAATTTCTTTTGTAATTTCTTGGAGAAAAATAAAATCCTTTGGTGCACTCTTTTTTTTTTAAATCAACCTCTTTAATATACTGCTACATTGAAATGGACGCTAATTTCTTTTTTTTTTTTTAAATCAACCTCTTTAATATACTGCTACATTGAAATGGACGCTAATTTCTTTTTTTTATTTTTCAAATTAAATATTGTTAGCTAAATTCTTAGAATGAACCCTGCTTAATTACCTTCAATATATAATATAAGGAAAATCTCTTACTTTAAAAATTAACATGGGCAACCTATGCACTCATTCATACATACCCATAACTTTCAGGGCCCCTTCTGCATACACATGCTTAGGACTAGATAAATGCAATACACAACGAAGCCATATATCAGTAGTACATGATGAACTCTTATAAGATAAGGCAGTGAACAGGTTATGCAAAAGAGCAGACAATCTCAACCTTGTTTCTAAAATCAACCCTGATGAAACTCACTGATGAAAGAGAGAGGGAGAGAGGCAGGGGTTAAAGAGAACTGGAAACAGGGTAGAGAGGGAGGAGGAAGGGGGTAGAAAGAGAAAGAGGAAGGAAGCAGGGGGGAGAAAGGGGGTGAGAGAGTGAGAGAGACAGACAGAGGGGGGGAAGGGAAAGGGAGGGGAAAAGAGAAAGAAAGAAATGGAGGAAGAAAGAAAGTAGCCTACTGACATTTTGTTTAGTATGACAACTACATCACATTTCACCCAGTCCCTAGGCAATTTGAAAGATGTTCCAGGAATGAGTGAGAGGTTAGAATGAGGTGTCAGGAGATCACAGACTTTCCTTTCCTAGAAAGGATCTTAGAAATCATACCTTATCTTACAGGGGGATTCTGAGGCACAGAGAGGTGAAGCAGCTTGTTAGACACTGCACAGCAAATTGAAGGAGGTTAACTCAAGCTTCCACTGTCACTGGAGATAACCTATAAAGTATACATTTTGACAATGTATAGTCAAGGCCTGATAACATTTAAATCATACAAAATTATTAGGCTTATTAAATTCACTTTTCATTCCACCATATTCACTTTTTAACTTCTTGTGGAGACAGTTTACAGAGCTTCATTCTTTGCCTCACATTGGCTGGCTCAACCTGTTAAGGAGGGCTAGGATGCAATTTGTGCGCAAAGGGGACCTGCTTATAAATGCTGCTGAGGCTGTCGTGAAGTCCCCTTTGTGCTTCACCCAGCAGCTTTGGGGACAGACGAAACAGTCTGCCAAGGGCCCAAAGCACAGAATGCCAGGGGGCTTTACTCTGATGTACCCCTATTCACAGGATTCTTTCTACTTTGTTCAACACCAGCACCTTCTAAGAGCTAAGGGGGTATTGTACTTGTAGTAGCACAGAAATTGTCTACAAAGCTGTTGGGTAGATTTGAATGCATACAGAGACACACTATCTTTCATATAAAATATAGAAATTTTCATCTATTCTCTTTTATAGCACTTGAAAAAATTTTTAAGGCCAATCAAATCACCATGGCTTTAAAAGCACCTCTTAAAAGGTATATGTAACACCCATCTGGCTTCCCCATCTGTCAAGCGACCAGACCCTAAACCAACCCCTGGAGAATTCAATCCCCTTTTCTACAGATTAAGAACTGGGGAGACAATGTCCCAATTTTTAGAAAATAATAAAAACATTTCTAAATCAATGGAAGCACATTATAAATCTTGCAAATACCTCTCTGAGCTTTGTGGTGACCAACCACAATCATCATAAGATATAAATTCAACACCATAAGATATAAGTTGAAATTTCTAAATGTTTGAATTGAAAATAAAAATCAAATTTAACTACCTCAGGGAAATACTCCTCTACAGAAGGCAAAAGTTCCTGCTAAATACAAAAAAAAAAAAAAAAAAGGATTTAGGAGTCTGACCAAATAATAATAATAATAATTAGAATTCAAAAGAACACAGTATTTACTAAATTTGGTAGACCCAAGTCAAACATTAAAAAAAAAATCATTGGACCTTATCTCTGTTCTTGTCATCCTCTTAAATCAAGATCACATCCTGTGCCAGATGCTTGCACTAGTCAGAAAAGTACCAACAATTATTTTAAAATATAGCAAAGAGTTCCTCAGAAACCAGCACTCACAAAAGTCAGCTCAGTTTTAGAAGGCATGAGGCCATTCTTTTGTGTAGAGAAAACAGAACCATCAAAACCACTTGTCATTACTTCAGATTTGAGTATCAGAACCTAACACACTTACTTTTTTCCAGAGAACAGACTTGTTGGCAAGGACCGGCCTGGGACTGTTTGCTACCTCGAGGTACCACAGGATTCTTGTTTTGCTTCATCTCGCCAGATTTTGTGTTCTTTTTCGGTTTGTTATCATTTTCCTCCAAACCTCAAGCTCTGAAAATGCCCGTGCTCGGGTAGACAACGATCTATTTTAAGTCTTCTCTCTCTTGCATCGTTCCTCTCAATCAAATCTAATGAGAATACACTTTGTCCTCACCAGTGAGGCGCTTTCATACTTCACAGCCTGTGGTTTCTCTCTGCCTTGAGAATGACTGCCTATTCAGGGAAATTGTGTTTTCAGTCTAGAAATTATGGGATCCTCTGGCTCCATGGTCTCAAGCTCAGTGTGGGCACTTCGATTACCCTTTTCAGATATGATTTCAAGTTTACTTTGGTCTACGTCAGCTCTGACCATTGGTTCAAGTGGTTCAAACAACTTTTATTCAAATTCTATTTTTACAACAGTTCAATTGTTCTACTTTCAATCCAGGAAAAAGTGTGATTATATTTAGGTTAGGGAAACCCAGACAATAATCCACAAATCCCTTTCCACAGTGATAACAATCTTTAATTTCACTAAGGCATTGATCATTTGAAAGACACCATGCAAACATTATTAACAATATTAAATTCTAATAGAATTTTTATGATCAATTCATTGTGCATGAACAACAAATATTACTTTGATAGATTGTATTAGGGAATATGAAAAAGATAAATGAACCCAGATTTGAAGTGATATTCTTTGCTTTTTAAATTCACATTACTTCTTAAAAAGTGGTGCATTCAAAAGCTATAATGGGCTAACCATATACTCATATTTTAAAATACTATCCCTTAGAATTAAAAAATAGATTACAGTTTATATTTGCAAATATTCTCAATAGTAACTGCCCCCCCCCCCAAGTTTCTAAACAGCACGCAACTGAAAAACAAGAGAAACTTTCCTGTTCTTGCATTTCTTAGTGGCAGTAGAGAGCAGCAAAATAAACTATCTTAAATTCTGGAAATACTGACACATTTATTTTATATAGACACACATGTTAAGATGATCTCACATATACATTAGTTTTACTTACATTTTTCTTGCAGTGGCCAGAGGTACAGAAGAAGATAAATATATGCTCTAACCATCCTGGGCACCACAGATAACACAACCATGCTCTCCAATTAAAAACAAAGCCAATAATATTTGACTTCTATAAAAGCATGTGAAAGCCTTCTTATTTCCTTGTATGAATCAATTAAATAAGAGATCTGATAGAAACAGCAAGCTCTAAACAGATTACACTCTGTCTCACCAGCTTGGTTCAACAAAGAGCAATGGAACAGAAAATCAAATGCAGCTTGCAAAGTCACATTCACATGGAGCTATAAAGAGAAAGAGGGGGGGAAAAACCTGGTACTTACTGACTGTAAAGTAAAATGTCCCAGTTTCGCTTTACATGTTACAGCAAATCAAACAGAGATTTCAGCTCTCAGCAAGTCCCTGCTTCCACTACACTGATCATCCACGCAGAGCAGGCCCTTATGGATTGCTTAGGCAGCTGGGAGATAATGGGACCATATTCTCAGCTGGGACTAGAGATGCTGAACTGCTCTCTACTGCGCACTGCATGGCTCTCTGCCAGCATTAATCAAGGAGGACCCAGCTTCCTGGCTGTGTTCCCCAAAGGATCGACATAATTAGCGCATGAATCAAAGATGCACACTGGGAGAATCACACACATCTCTAACTGGCTCTCCTCACATCAAACCTGATTAGGAAATCAAGTGGGTTCTCCGATCAAATGTGTTGAACCTTTCAAAAATACACAGAGACTTGCACAGCTGTTTATAGATTTCAGGGGAGGGGTGGAGATTAAGGCTTCCTTCCCAATGGGCAATTTCTGTAATTCCTCAACTACAGGATAAAATTACACAGGTTGTTCAGTACATATGGTGAGTTTGCTCTATGATTTGGTTTGTTTGTCTGTTAGTGTTTTTTAGCAGCTCCAAGGAAGGTTACAGGCTGCAGCAGCGTTTTCCCTATGGAATTATGATACACATGTGTATATTCTTTTCAGGTTTAGTTTTTTTTTTTGGGGGGGGGGGTTCTGGCTGAACTAAAGCTGGTCTCTATAGGAGTGTTTATGTCTGCAAAGATGTGTTTCTGCATTGAGTGCCTAGAAGTCCAGGGGACGCAAAGCAGAGGGCTTGGTACAGTATTCAGGACACCCAAAATTCTAAAAAGAACTGGTGATGTGGATTCTGCCTGGATAACTGAAAGAACACTCTTCTTTACTCTGTCTGCATGGTGATACAGTCAGGGGTTACAAACCTATAGTCTGTGGACATGCTTGGTTGGGCAAGAGAGAGATTTTAGAATCTGAATGTAAATATTTTTAAACAGAACATATATTCTGCTCTTTATCAAAATGGTACCACACTCACTTTTGCCCAGATATGCCACCTGCTGGCCCCTGAAGACATTTGTTTATGTAAATTTGACCTTAGTTAAACAAGTCTGGGTTAGGGATGTAAAACTTTCTATTTCAGAAAAAGGAAGACTCAGTTCCTGTCTCACCCATTAAAAGGCTATCATTAAGGCACCCACATGGTTAAAGCTCTACTACACTCAAAGTAGCTAATAAAGAGTCTGTGAAATCTGAGTGCTACCTCATCTTGGTACAAAAAGACAGGTGGTCTCCAATATGACACTTTACCTTTCTGAGCCTTGTTTTTGTTGTTGTTTGTTTGTTTGTTTGTTTTTTAATCTGTAAAATAAGGTCCTTGGTCCAGAAGTCTAAGGACTCTTGTGACATGACATTCCACTGTTGTTCTAAAAGCTAGAAAGTGGACCTCGTTAGAAAGGTGCACACACCTCATAATGGCAACTAGAATAATGGAAACGAAATAAAGGTATGCTTTTTTGACTGGCCCAAATTCAGTGATGGGAGCTGGGGTGGTCTCTGTTACCTTTGAGGGCCCATGATCAATTGGCTACTAAGCAGCTGCTCTAGAGAACTCAAAGCATCATGACCAGTAAGTGTGAATAAATTAGAAATGTGTGAAAGGTAAAAAAAAAAAAAAAGACACGTTGGGCAGAAAATAATTTTATCTAATTGTACACAAGTTGTATCTACTTGAGAGGAAAACATAGGGATGAAGAGCCCAAAGTCCAATCAGCATGTTTTGTCTTCATGTGCCAATCACCAGAGCTCTGCGATTTTGTGGGAAAAGAGTCTTTTTATATTTAACTTGGATTACTTCATTTTACTGACACGTTGGGCAGAAAATAATTTTATCTAATTGTACACAAGTTGTATCTACTTGAGAGGAAAACATCGGGATGAAGAGCCCAAAGTCCAATCAGCATGTTTTGTCTTCATGTGCCAATCACCAAAGCTCTGCGATTTTGTGGGAAAAGAGTCTTTTTATATTTAACTTGGATTACTTCATTTTACTTTCTTACCATCCAAAGGTAGAGAAAGGTGGGGCTTCTCTTCACATGATCAGTTATGTCATCTTTTGTGGAAAAATGTGTATCGTCAAGGTTAAGACAACCCAAACTGTATTAGGGTTTTGATACTGGTCTTAGGGAATAAAAGGAAAACTGAATCAACACTTTTCTGATGCCTTACCTAATAATTAGAAAAGTAGCTCTCCGAAAGGATACATGTTTTAGTAAAAGATGTATGCTATCAAACTCTTTTGTGTCCATTAGCAGATACGTGGCCTCAAGAAGTAGATTTACCGTCAATAGCTAACAGTAACAATACACAAGTGGGGAATACATAAACAGTGCAATTATTTTTTTTTTCTATTTTGTAAACTTTTGGGTAATGTGTTAGTTCAACATGATTTTGAAAATATTCAATTCATATCCTATAAGGTGACCTGTTTATTTCTTTGGGTATTGTTCCAATTTGGCATGACTTGTAAACTAACTGGCACAAATTTCATGTTTGTTGTTTTTATCTAGCTCATTATTATTGAGACTTCACCAAATCTACTTCACGCAGCTCATGTGAGGTGCTGACAAAAACAGGTTAATTAAATAGCAATTGTGCATCTCAGTCATATTAGCAAACATATTGCTGAAGCAAATGAAAAGAGGAGCAAATTAAAATACCAAAGTATTTATTCAGTGGTACAGTCAAAATAAATAGTTTAATTGGTTTTAAGTTCTATTCAATCCCTGTTTGCCTGGTAATTACTTTGATTCATCTTTGATTATGGTATGTGATAGATTCACTAGGACATCATGTGATTTGCACTTGTTTCTAATGGTAGGTGATAACTGCTAACTAAAAATTTCTAACTTCCATCAATTCTTCATACATTTCTTTCCTGAGACATATCATTTAAAATATGAAATGGTTTCTACTAAAAGCCTAAATCTGGAAAATGTATGTTCTTTTTTGTTTAAGGCCAACATTAAAGTGAAAATAAAGATAGCAAAGAGAGGGAAAAGACCAATGTGATTAGTAACTGCAAAGAAAAAAAATTGTCTTCTTAAACACAGTAGAACCTGATATATTATCCCAGGATGTATTTCAGAAGCCAAACTATATATACAAAGATTGTTTTAGACTTTGCATTGAAATGGCAAGAAAGTTCATCTCTTTGGAATTGTGTGGAGTCTGCAATTTTAACAATGCTCTTGTCAAGGCTAATAAGAACCCGGGGAGTGGGGCTCCTGAAGTCTCCTTCTGGCCATAATATAAGATTCAGCAAGTTAAATACAGCTCTGAGACTCAGAAAATCTAGGGGCAAAATGAAAGTTATGGCAACAATTTCCCAACAGGTTGAAGCTTAATCAATATTTTTAAATGCTTTGGAATCTTTAGCAGTAAGTCACCAGATGTGCACACAATTGCTCATTGGTTCTTCTAACAAATGTTCATATTTTCCTATTCCTCACATTTCTTACTAAAAGCCAGTGTCAAAAGCTGAGACAACTGTGACATTTCTCCAGCTGGGAACAAAATTTCAAAAGAAGGGGTGGTTCAGAAATGGGTACCCAGGGCACCCACTGGAATGATAATCTATGCAGGAGTGACTGAATTTTTTTTCCCAACCAAAAGCAATGGAGTCAGTAACAAAATAATCAAGAAGTAAGCCAAAAGTATGGATGTACATGAGAAAGTGTGTGCTCATATTCATTTTCTAGGAGGTAATCAGAGTCTAATAACAACAATCCACATAGACCAGGATCAGAAAATTAAAACAGTCTATGGAGAAAATATCCTGTTGGGAAAATAGAATAATTTAATCAGCCTCCCTCACCTTAGGTCTGGTTGGGGTGGTGCAGCACATTCTTTGTAAATAAGTTGTGTGTGGGTGGGGTTAGTGTGCCTGTGCAGTGCTGCCAGCTGGCTGGCATTGACTGCCTCAGGCGTCCACTGCATGCAGCCATGCTCTCAAACCTACAGCTCCAAGGACTTTTTCACCGGTTACTTAGCTCATAGACCTGCATGTGAGGGATCTGATGACCCAGCCTGGCATGTGAGGGGTCTGGGGACCCAGACTGGCATGTGAAGGGTTTGTGACGCAGTCTGGACAACGGGCTTGAGGGGTCTGTGAGCTCCAGACCCAGCCGTAACTCGACATTTGGCCCAGTCAGCAGGATTAGGGGCAGGTAAAAGAGCTAGACATATCCTATTTTAATAATTATGTGAAAATGACATCAAATTGACCTATGAGCTAGATAAAGAGTGCTATATGCCTCTACCACTAACTGCTCGGAGAACTGGAGTCACTAATAGCAAAAAATGTCTATAATTTGAGGTGTGTGTGGGGGTATATCTGTATCATTATTATCTATATTATCAATTTATCTATGTACAGAGAGAGGACAAATTGTTTTATGAGTGGTGTATCTCATTTACTTTTTGAGGGGGGGTATATCTGTATCATTATTATCTATATTATCAATATATCTATGTACAGAGAGAGGACAAATTGTTTTATGAGTGGTGTATCTCATTTACTTTTTGAGGTAGAACTGATTTATACTTATTATAATGGCTAAAGAACACAAACCAATTTTCTTATCCAAGAAAAGAATAAAAATCCTTTTCCTCAGAAGATTCTGATTTTCCTTTCAACAAAAACAGAAAGTTTTGAAAAAACTGAATTTTGCTTGTTACAACTGGGTGTGGGGGGGTAGGGTTCTACCAGCTGCTAAACAGCTTACAATGCATAGGCCAGGGACCCCTCTCAAACAAAGAATTACCTGACCCAGTATGTCAATAATGCCACATTTAAGAATCCCTGGCCCAAGTGAAGTATGATGTGGTTCTTACAGTTAGAATGCCTAAGAGCTGAGAGTTGAGATTAAAAACCAACCAAATACAAATGGTGTTGTTCTAGATATAGCACTAGTACCTCTATAATACACTGTTTTGACTTGGAAGTTACTTAATATCTTTAGTACGCTCTCAAAAAAATTACCACATTCAGCACAACAAGCTAGTTGAAAAGCCAAGAAAGTACTACACATCCAAGTCTATCAATGCAAACTAATATGGGCCTTAGAAAAAATGACTAGCAGCATGATCACTAAGTATAGAAGTCAAGTCAGAATAGGTACGTAACGTGGCCCTCTCCTCACGAGAAGACTGCTTCTCACAAAGCCAAATATTATAAAGAAAAATTAAGCTCATCCAGCCTCTCTTGCCCTCTCCCCCCACCATCACAACAAACACAACGTGTAGGCAAGTTGAGTTCCTTGTAATTCCATATATCTATTTATTTTCTAACTCTCTGATTGTCCCTAAACAGATGGGCAGCATTCCACTATCAGGATTCTGATCTTGCTCCAGAAATAGAAACAGTTTTAACACAGAGTTGACATTTAATGTGAACATGCTTCGATTCAAGAACTTTCATTGGGAAATCAGTTGTTAGACCACTTTTGTTTATTTACTCATTCAACAAATATTTATTGAGCACCTACTAAGTTCATTGCCAATTTAAATTATTGGAGAAAGAAATTGAACCTCTCAGTATCTACTTCCCTTACAGACGTTATGCATTTATACTGTATCCCCTACATCATCCTGTCTGGCTCAGGAAAAGTTTATTGCATTTCTCATCATCCACTAAGGTCATTATTATTTATAATAGGCATTTTCACTAATGTGGTTGGTACTCCGTGGACTCTTTGGCTCTGGTGCTGAGCTCTTTTGTCGGCTCCAGAGAGTATAGGCGCTAGGTAGACGGCAGGAGCTTTTCATTTTATTTTTGGCTTCCCTTCCACCAACTACAAAAAGCCTTGTTCAGGCTTTTACATGAGGGGAGTCACGGTTAAACTTTGTTTCTTAAAGGGAAACTATGTTCTCTTAGATCCGCTAGAGATAGAACAAGAAGAGAAAGAAGGTGCCCAAACAAGGAAGACTGGCAGAAGCAGAGCTAAATCTAAAATGTACTATATTTGTTAAGATTACCATAGTACTATATTAGAAAAACTGTGAGAGTGTTTAGAATGAGGAAAACCTGTCGTTACATATAGTCTATGGGGTGAAAAAAAAAAACAAGAGGCCTGATTTTCTTTCTACGTGCTTTGAGAAAATGGGTTAATGCTTTTTCCCCCACTGTTTCCCAGATACCCAGGAAAAGGCTTAATTTTAGAACATATGTAAATCAGAGATTAAGACAGAGTTCAAGTTTCTCTTCAAGTAGATTTTTTAAAAGCTCTTTTCAGGGAAACCTGTTTAAATTCATCCCCCCCACCTACTCTCTTTTATTTATATGATGCAGTAACATTGACAGCAAACGTCAAATATAGAGAAATCAACCTTTAATTCTAGGAATCTGAAATTCATGTAATTGACATGACATAGCCACATAATGTGTGTAAATTTAAAGTAAATGTTCACCCTTATTCTAAGTGATAAATTTATCTAGGTCTGTGCAACTTTAAAATGGTTTGCAAATTTATAACAGGCTGGCATAAAATAAAGCAAATATATTAACCTTGAAATTGTTGGGCAGGATTGACCTAACATAACACGAAATGTAATAACTTTGGATAAGACTTTGGATAAACATTCACTCTGTTTGATCATCTAAATTCCCCTCTCCCCTCAATGTTTTTTTGAAAAATTTCAAACTTACAGAAAAGTTAACAGAATGGTGCAATGAATACTCATATAAATGCTTCTGACCTAGAACTAATGTAAACATTTTGATATTTACTTTGTTTTCAGTCTCTCCCTTTCCTCCTTCCTTCTCTCTTTGTAATACTCATTTTTTTCTGAATCATTTGAGAGCAACAGATATCATAACACTTTTTCTGTAAATAATGCTCCTAAGAATACACCAAATAATGTTTCTCCAAAAACATCTCTATTCATCTATATAACCACAATTTAATTAATCAATCTAAGAAATTCAACACTGAAACAAAACTATCAGTCATTATATGGTCTATACTCAAATTTCCCCAATCATGTCCTTCATGGCTGGGTGGGTTTTTGTTTTTGTTTTTCCTGACTCTTTGATCCAAGATCCCATTAAAGATTATACACTGCTTTTTGTGATCATGCCTTTCTTTTACAGAAAACAGTTCTCCCACCTTTTATTGTCTTTTATAATGCTGACATTTTTAAAGAACCTAAGTCAGTTATTTTACAGGATGTCACGTGATTTGAATTTTTCTGATTGCTTTTTCATGATAAAGTTAAGATATTTGTCAAAAATACCAAGTGTAGGTAACACTGTAAACTCAGCAAATTACATTAGGAGGCAGGTATTGTCAGTCTGTCCTGTTTAAGTTTGAACACCAAATTTCTCTGTTATGAATGTAAAGGTGCCATTATACTTTTGTGACTAAGCGGTAATATTGAGAGATACTTTAAGATCACATATGTATAATTTTCTCCGATAGCCTTTCTCCCAGTAGTTTTAGAACACACTGATGAAATGTGACTGAATTTTTATAATGATGCCCATGAAACCTGGACATTTTTAAACTTCAGTAATCTCTATAATTAACTCATCTCTCAATTTTTTTTTTCCTAAAGGATCCCAGCCTACTCACTCAACCCTCTCACACAAGAGAGTGGCGGTACTAGATGCCATTCAGGAAATATTAAGTTCCTGAATTTTTTCAGAAACAAATGCTAACTATAACTAATCAAGGTATTCATGAAAATTATAAGATCCAGAGAACCGAAGATGGGAGAAAAATATGAACTTTATATCTTTTTGAAGGGAAGAGGGAAATTGTCAGAATAAACCTAGAAATCAGTTTTCTTACTAATGTCTTAAATTGAAAAATGGGATATTCCTCTTCATATTTACTTTAAAAATACTACACTTATCAGATTAGGGTCATTTTCAACTTCTGCAGAATGCACTCTATTTTAAGGAGCCAAAAAGTTCCTTCCAGACATTTTAACTTGTACCATTTATTGATCTCTAAACTGTTCTATTTTGTTGTAGCATTTTTCACCTGGAAATGAATAAAAAATAAAAAGCCCTAGTTGAAATCCATTCTTCACACTGATGTCAGAGTGCCAGTTTCAAAATAGAAATCTATTTTGAAACATCCACCTTTTAAAAATCCTTCAATGTATCCCTATCAAGTACCTGTTAAAGTCAAACGCTACCATTCTTACGAAGTTCCCCTCTCTAATGACCTCTTTGCTCACTAATTTGTGCTTTATACTCCATTCATCAACCAGGATTTTTCCTCTTCCTTGAAAAATCCATTGCTATTTTCCCCCTCCATGCAAACACAAGTACATTATCTCCTTTGCCTGTAATACTTCCTCATCCTTACCTGCTTTATCAAGGAAATCCTTCTAATCTTTTAGAGGTAGGTCTAACTGTCAAAGTCAAGAAGGAAAATCCTGGAGACAGAAAGGCTGGTATCCCAGATTCCTTACTAACTGTATGAGTGTGAACAAGTTACCTAACTTCTCTGTGCCAGAATTTCTATAAAATGGGGATAATGATAGTGCCTATCTTGCACAGATGATATGGGAATTAAAGAGAGAGAGCGAGAGAGAGAGAGAGAGAGAGAGAGCGCCAGAGATGCTAGGATTTTAATATAGAGAAAGAGGCTACAAGCTAAGGAATACAGATGGCTTCGAGAAGTTGAAAAAGTAAGAAAATAATTTTCCCCTAGAACCTCCAGAAGGAATTCATCCCTGCAGACTCATATTAGACCTTCCACCTTTCAGAACAGTAATAGAATAAATTTGTTTTGTTAAAGCCACTAACTTTGGAGTAATTTGTTGCAGCAGCAATAGGAAACTAGTACAGAGGGTATAATCTGTTAACGAATCTAACTTCAGTCTGCACAGATATAAAATCCAAGTTTACACTTCCTAGTGTTGATCCAGTAATCCCAAGTTAAAATGATAGCAAAAAAATAAAACTAAACAAAACCCTACAAATTCATTAGGGACCTAGCAGAAATGAATTCAGACTTTTTATATAGGAATATGTTTACCACTTTGAGCACATGGGTCTCCCATAGTTAATGCAAAACCTGTTAAGAATGCACCATACAAGAAAAGCCATTATGAGGAGCAAACAGAAGTTGCAATTATTAACTGGCACACAAAGAACTAAAAATATTTGAACAGTTTGAAAGATACAATAAAATAGGTATTTAAATTCATTATAGAAAAAAAAAGCAGAGGATACAATTTAAATAATCTACACATTTTGTGTGGAGGAATGTGAATTTGAAAAAGTGGGACATAGGGAATTTCCTTCAGGGATGAAAATGCTCTATATTTTGATAGGTACGATGTTAACACAAAGACTCATCAAGCTGTACGCCTAATGTCAGTGTATTTCAGTGTATGTAAATTATACTCCAATAGAAAAAAAATACGGAATAATCTCAATGGAAGATTGAAGAAGGAACTGAACATAGGCATCCCAGTCCATTCTTCAATTCTTTCTTTTGAAACCCCTGCTTTCAAAAAGGATGCCTTCCATTCTGCTCTCTAACCATACATAGCAGAGTCCGTCCCTTTCGGGAGTGGGCCAGGAAACTGAAGTTGTCTAAGTGTGCAAGTAACTGGGTGGATAAATCTGTTTAATTCAGGAGTGAATTATTAGTGCTCTGCCTGTCAACACAGCTATGACATATTTTTCACTTTATTAGTTATAAGTGCTGTTTTTATTTGTATTTGTTAGGTATGTCTCCCAGTTGCTTCTGAACTTCGCGGGGAAAGAGGAGCATTGTTCTCAAGCCCCTAAAACCCCAAAACTGTTTTTTCTTATTATACCTATGAATGTCCAATACTCCAGTAAAAATGAAATGAGCTGATAAATAACCAAGTAGAATTAAGCCAATATTGACTAGAAGCACATCAGATGTCATCAAGAGTAAATGGCTTTCCTACTGGTAGAATTTTGCAGCACCAATAAATTTCCAAATGACATGACATATTTGAGTTTGTATTTAAAGAAAACACTTGATTAACTTTCCTTTGTTTTATAACTACTACATAGTAAGTGTAGTATGCTGACAACTAATGTCTCCCAGGTGAAAGTGGTTTATATCTTTTTAAGTATAACTTTTCTAAGCAAGGCCATGAACAAATCCAACTTTTATTGTCATCTGGATGGTTAGGGACAGAAGACAAATGACAAGATCTGCATTTCAGCCAGGTACTGTGGATAACCATCTGCTCCTTTCTGTATCATGTTCCAGTGGCTGACCGCTGGATCCAATTTGGAGCCTTTCTATTATATTACTTTTGAGGCTGAAACTTGCTATTTTTAGACCAAAGCACAGCTATGTAAAGAATGTAATATACCTCTAAAACAAGCAAATGTTTTGAGGAATTTATTATGCAACAAGAACTCATTGAATAAGTCATATGTGTAAGTGGCTAGGGATTTCATACAGGTCTAGATATGATACCTGCTTTCAAGGAACTTGAAGTACAGTAGAGAAGTTTAAAACCTATTTTAAGAGAGTATTTATTTAAAGTCCTATATGAATTTTAAAAGAGAAAGACTATTTCCTACTTGGCACTTTGAAAAATGTTTTGGGGAGGAAGTGGTGTTTGAAATGAGAACTTGGAGAATCTGTCAATTTTAGGCTTTGAAGATGGCCTTTAAATGTTGAGTATGATGTCAAGGGGGGCATTTCAAATAATCTTCTACTTTATCTGTTCTGCAATGGAAAAGGTCCTTCTCTAGATAAATTTCATCTTCCCATTTTGGACACTGTCTCTGATACCTAGATTCTGCTGAGGATTTAATAGACCTTCTCCCTAGGAAAAAAGTGTGGGAAAAACTGTCGGCAAGTACAATTTTTTCATAAAACTCCAAAGAATTCATAGACCTTGGGTTAATATTCTCTTGCTTTAGATCAAGGGAATGTTATTAATAGAAATACATTATTAGTGGAAATAAACAGAACTTTACACTTTTCCAAGAACTTCTATGTGATCTCAATATGAGAACTAGTTAAGACTATTATCATTGTCTCTATTTTTCCAATAGGAAAAGTGAGATACAGAGAATTAAATTATTCCCTTGGTACACATAGAAAGTAAGACACTATATATTATCTTCTTGATACCTGGGGTGAAGGTTGAAAATTCACAATTAAAATGAAACATTTATGCCTACAATTTAAGAAGTTTAAGATACTAACAGTAAATGACCGGCTGTTTAAGAACTATCATTTATGCAAGTAAAATATTCTATCAGTAAAAACAGTTCTTTAATGACTCTAGGATAATCAATTTTTTTATGTTCATAGAATTAAATCTGTGTTATATAACCATCAAGTCTTTGTACCATCTTCCTATAAAACCGGATAGATTGAAAAGACTATAGACAATACTGCTTGAACTATAAACTGCCACCACACTTCACATCTGTTAAGTAGGGTACAGGCACGTGGTTCTTTCTAAGCATTATCAAGGAAGACAGCTAATCCAAGTTTATCTGCTTCATTCCTCTCCTTCATTTATTGAAATTTCTTAAATATGAAGTCTAAAGTATCATAAAAAGGGATTAAGTAGAAAACTTAATAATGAGCCAAATAACTAACACTGCTTATTTTAGTTATTTCACCAAAGAGGAAAAAGTACCTATTAAGGATAACATGATCACTTATGTATCTGTAAAATATGGGAAAGCAGAAAGAGATAGAATGGCAGCTCCCAGCTCTGGTATCTCCAAACGATATATCGGCAAACACAACCTGCTCTCTCATTCTGTCAACTTAGAGCCCCCCAAAAGATCACCAGTTCTTAAATGGGTGTGACATCTCATTTCCAATGTCTTCAGATTGCTTCTTCAGATCTGAGATGACTCCAGGACCAAGCCCAGCAACCTGACCCACTATCCCAACCTACAATCCCTCTGAAATTTAGGACATGTTTAGAAGGAAGAGCTCACAAATGCTGTAAAACAAGTTCCATAATAAAAGAGTGCAATATATCTGCAAAGCATATGAGCCACCTTTCACATAAAATTCAGACAGTATTTACTAAGCATCCGTTGTATGTAAGGCACTGTGCTAGGAACCCAGAAAGCAGTAATCCTTGCCTTCAGGGAGATTTTGATTCAGTTACTATTGAATAAAATATTTATATTTTTAAAAATCAATCAAATTCAAAACATGATACAGCCTAAATTGCACATTTTCTGATTCACAGATCGGTTAAAAAGGTATCAAAGACTTAAAAGAATCCTTGTCTGAAAAGTTCACAGTGTAGATTTATGAGACAAAATAAAAATTTGTAAAATGTCACGCTAATGATCACAGGAAGATGCCAGCGTAAAGCACCAGAATGCAATAAAACCATGACAGACAATCTGCTCTCTGATGGGAAATTCACTTTCTCACTCTCCAGGAAGGAGTGAATGTCCAGTCTTACCAAAAGAATTTGAATTATAGAAACACAGATGTTTTCAGAGGCATTTCTACCATACTGAATACCAGAGACCATAAATACTAAATTTACAGTTAAAGAGATTTTAACCACACATGAAAAGAGAAATTGGATAGGGTAGTTTAAACTAAATAATACAAAGTTTGAAAATGATTTTTGTAGCTTTTGAGAGTCTATGAAATTTTTTTATAACAGTATCTCTTTTATCAGACATAGGCAACAGCATGTGTTTTCTCCCAGTGGTTTATTGTAAAAGTGCTTACACATCCATAAAATTTTTTTAAATAGTGCAATTATCATCAATATACCCACCACTTAGATTCAACAGTGGTTAACATGTTATCAAACATGTGTGAATATTCATGTATTTTTTTTCCTTTTCATGTCATTTGTTGACCCTTTGGAGAGTAAGGCATCTCATAGGAGAACATACTAGCATAAAAACTTTGAACTTGTTATTCTTTTCTAACTCAGTTCTTCAATTTGCAAAACTATCTTTATTTTTATTGGTAATGGTAAATTGATGCATGTGGGGTGTATTGTTGATACCACGATAAGTTGTTTTCTGTAAACCCTTTCTGAGTATCTGCTAGTTGCTGGGTCGTATGGAGTGTAAGTGAGATAATATTAGACAAAATATTTACCCTTAAATGGTTTATTTTATTGATTCTCCAGATTGACTAGGGCTCTGAAGAGACATATTTCTTGCTTTCATGTAGAAGATCCTACCCTCATGGAAAGTTTGAATATTTTTCCCTTTTTTTTTTTAATTTGGAAGTTTTTTCCCTTTTTTTTTTTAAGTTGGAAGTTTGTATATTTTTTTAAGTTGGAAGGAAAGTAATATTTTAGTCTCTAGATCAGTGATTTGAAAGTTGACTGTGTCCTTATTTCATAACCATGTGAGAATACAGTGTGAGATCGGTCCTATAAAATAAATTTATTTTTCCCTTTTTTTTTTTAATTTGGAAGTTTGTATATTTTTTTAAGTTGGAAGGAAAGTAATATTTTAGTCTCTAGATCAGTGATTTGAAAGTTGATTGTGTCCTTATTTCATAACCATGTGAGAATACAGTGTGAGATCGGTCCTATAAAATAAATTTACTAATACATACAAAGCTGACAAATTACTCACAATGAAACATATATTCCACAGTTCAAGCAATTTTCCCTTTTTCTGTAAATAATGCTGCTCAGTGCACAAATACAAAACTGTAAAAGAGTTCTGCATTAGTGTAAAGGAAAATAAAGAAGGCATTTCCACCATACCCAGAAACATGCATTTTTGAAAGATCTCACTCTTTGTAAAACTGTACACTAAAAATATGGCTTATGGAAAAAACAAACTTGGGGTAGACCACTAAAAACCTATGCAACTCTATGACAAGAATGTTAACAAAAACAATTATTGGTGTCTCCCTCAGAAATTATCTTGGATAACCTACATAGGCAGCTGAGTATAGGTGGAGATTGCTCAGTGGTACTTAAAAATATACAAAAACATGAGAGTGTATGTGATGGTTTCCTGCAGAAGGCAGTAGGGCTGCTGCTAAGGTGGGCCCAGGAGGAAGTGCAGCCTGCCGCAAGCAGAAATTCCTGCTCAGATGAGAGTGTACCTTACCAAGGAAAAAACCCCTGGTGCAGATGCTTAGTTTTTTGTTTTTTTCTTTTTTCCCTTTCTGTAAATAGAGTTGAAAATGCTCTTGTCTATGCAGCTGTTAGCTGAGCTGAGGGCTTTTTTGTTTCCCAGTGATGATAATAATTCTAATCCTGCTATTTCAGTAACCTCTGCCTACGAAAATATCACATGACCTAATGTGAACTCCACGTTCTCCTATTTATTGTTTGCCTATGAGGTTATTAGAGTTTGTAGACACATGTAACATAGCTGAACAGACTGGGTACTTTACACACAACACACACATTATTCTTTTTACAGTGAAGGTCAAATAGGTGAGACAGGTTGGACTTTCCCTAACATTCCTCAGAGAAAATGAAGAAAACAAATGTGGAATTCTGGAAGAAAGGGAAGTAGAAAGATACAATATAATAATTCTAGGATACTTAAATATCTAATGTCTTTTGTGGAGAGGGCAAAAATGGTTTTCAACAAGTTTCTTAACCTCTCAAGATCGGCATGAGCTTCCAAATAATTCGTTAAACCAATCTATTTCAATATTTCAGTATTTCACCCAAAAGTAAAATGAGTCAATACATGCGAATGTGAGAAATATTTGAACATAAAAACTTAGAAAACATAATTTGTAAAAACAAAGCAAGGCTTGATGCCAGGAAAACATCTGATGGAAATCAGCATGCCTCTGCAGAGCAATGCAAAGATGAATGATTTGGATTCTATTGTATTATTTATCATTCCTTTTTATATGATTCCAGACTATCTATTATTAAAAATGGAGCCTACATTCAATTTAAATAACATTATGTTAGTTGCTTTTCTCACTTATAAGCATTCATTTCAATCGAAGGGAATGTGAATGTACTAATGCATAGAGAAGACTACGCATTGCCGTTGAATACTATTACACAAACTCTGAAAGCTCAGACTTGTTATATACATTTTCCTAGCAAACGTGAACTTAAGATTGTTAGTTGTTAAGCTTCCATATCTAAACTTATCTTATATAATTACCCATAGTTGTACTTGAAAGTAAGAGATTGTAAAATGTGCAGTTTTGCTAATGCCCAAAGAAGTGAATCTATATTAGGAATAATTATAGACAGTTAATTGCTCGGAGGGTGTTAATTGGCAAGGTATACACAAGAAGGGAAACAGTGAGAAACAGCGTCTTTTAAATCTGTGCTGACCCACAGGTTTGCTAAGCCTGCTCTCTATTTTCAGTCTTAAAATTAACTGAATCATAACTTAACTCTTTTATTTTCATGAACGAATATAATTTACTACTACATGTCATTTGTTTTTGCAAAAAGTAATTTGTTACCAATAAATGCTGATATTGTTTCTTTTCAATTCTCTGTATGTGGCAAATAACATAATAGATTGAAAAATGAAAGAAAAGATAAAAGACAGTTTCTCATAAATTCCTGAAATTATAAAGGTATAGGAGGAAAGATCAATATCAGTGTAACATCTAGCCAAAGGCTTTTAAACTTTTTAGAAGTCTTGTATGAAAAAAAAGGAAAACTTTTGTCAAATGCTAACAAAATCCTTAAGTGTTTATAGGTATTTGACTTATAAATATATACAGATAGATATACATTTTTAGTTTGAAGAAAATAATGGTAAAGAGTATCTATGGTAAAGAGTATCTGAAAGTGCTGGTAGTAAACTAGAGGCAATAAGATTGACTGTGAGCTTCTTGAAGACAAGGATCCCCTGGCAACAAATAATGGTTGTAGGGTAGACAGATGAATAGATGATTGGTTGGTAAATTGGTTGAATGGTAGGAAGGGAGAAAAGAGGTTTGGCTGCTGTACAGATTCTGTAGCATTCTTTTTTGTTACTTTCTTAGGTTAAGTTTAAACAATAACTACCAGGAAGTGGCAGTATTTGTAAAAGATAATGTGTTGGAGTAAAGATAGCAGAAAAACAAACCAGGTTTAGAAATGATACATTTATACAAACTAAAACTCGTTTTACATTAGAAATTTCACCAACAAATTGGCTGACACTGGCAAAACACACTTGGTGGAACCCCAATAATTGTATATAGCAGAGTTTCTACAAACTGTGATCTGTAGATCCCTAATGATGCTTCAAAAGCTGCTAGAGGAGAAAAATGAGAAGGTAGCAGGCATTTTGTAGTCCATCATTTAAACTAGTCTACAAATTTTTATCTGATTTATATGAAGAAAGGATCTCACAATTTAATTTAGAACAAACAAAATAACCTAAAATGTCATTTTATATAATCTTGGGATCATGAAAAAGAGTTGGAGATAAAAAAGGCCTAACTTTAAATTCAGCAACACTCCAAAATGGTCAGTTCTTACAAACTCAAGTAGAATTGCCAACCTGTCAAATGTTCACCAGTTATCAAACATTAAGGTTAATCCATTGCTTTACAGTTATACCCAAATGAATGTGTTACGTGGAAAAAACCATAAAATTTATAAAAACAGCCAGCCAAATTGGTACTCGAACAAAACAAATACTTGTCAGACATAAATTTTCATTTGGAAAAAACCATAAAATTTATAGAAACAGCAACAAAAACAGCCAGCCAAATTGGTACTCGAACAAAACAAATACTTGTCAGACATAAATTTTCATTTTTAGTTGGGTTTTCGGTGCTTTATAAATTAAAAAACATATCAAGCTTTGATGGGGGGGGGTAAAACTATAGACCTAAATAAATATTATGTTTATCCACAAGAATTGAGTTATATTCTCTGCTAATTTCATTAGTGATTACAGTTAGTAAGGTGCACAATTGCTTTCTGCCATGATGTTAAATCATTCAAAAATCCAAACATTTCACTAGTTTGATCACAATGTTTTAATCAGATGCTTAATATCTGCCAGAGGTTCCTCTTACATTCATCTGAACATTAGACTCATAAGACTATCATAGGCCACATCTGACATCAGGGTACACAGAAGAATATGGCTCAGAAGCACAGCATCCTAGCAGGAAGGCAGCAGTTTCTCTCTATGGATGTCCTTGCAGCAGCTCACACAGCCTTCTGGGAGCCATCTGCTCCCCAGATGACAGTTAAAGTGCAAGGAGACAAGAGGCACATTGAGCAAGTACTGGAATCATCTGGTTTAAAAGTCTCATGTCCCACAGGAGCCAACATCTCTTTTAACAATTCCCTGGGAATAGCTTCCATGGTCACCATAAGGGATACACAAGAGTCACAATATTCTATGGAAGTCCAAGGCATCCCATCCAAATCAAGCATTTATAGGACATTTACAGTTTCTGTTTATGCAGAAGCAAGTTACAAACCATGAGTTATTTTTACCAAAAGCAATATTGTCTACCAATAGAATTAGATTTGCTGTTTTATCACATTAGCAGATTAATAGAGTTGGAATAATGGAAGATCAAATTCAAATTCCAGAGGTGAAAGGGCTTTGTTAAACTTTTACCCTCAGATGGGTAATTTGAGAGCAGTCATTTCAAGAGTGTTCTTCTACAGGTTAAGAACTTGGAGGCACTCTTCACAATAGCCAAGAGCTGGAATCAGCCCAAATGTCCATCATCGGATGAGTGGATTTTTTTGTTATATACAAGCTACAAAAAGTTTATTCTCATTTTTATGTTTGTATGTATTCAAATGAAATATAAATTTAAGTCCATACTAGGAAAAAAAAAAGAACTTGGAGGCAACAACCTGATCATGGACGGTTACCACCATCAAATGTTATGCAACTGATGACAGATTTTTAGAAATTCCATTTCCCCATTATATTAACATCTATTAAACATCAAGAAAACTTTGATCCCAGCTCAAATCATCATTATGCTTGCTACACAGAAAGAACTAAAAATACTGCTCCTCATGGATTTCTACAAGCATAAGACACAAGTTACAATCTTGTGTCCAAGGATACAGAGGGCCTTACCTAGAGTTAGCAGCTAACAGAAAATAGCCAAATTTAAATTATTTATGATTTTATCTTTTTAGAGCAGTTTTAGGTTCACAGCAAAATTGAGAGAAAGGTACAGAGATTTCCCATACACACCTTGTCCCCACACATGCATAGCCTCCTGCATTATCAACATCTCTGACCAGCGTGGTACATTTGTTACAAATGATGAACCTACATTGACACATCCTATCACCCAGAGTCCACAGCTTACGTAACATTTATTTTTGGTGTTGCACACTCTATGGGTTTGGACAAATGTATAATGACATGTATTCACCATTGTAACATCATACAAAACAGTTTCATTGTGTTGGGCATAACTTTGCGTGCATGTGCCCTGACGTGCACGGGCGCCATTTCATGCGCTCCGCGGCCACCATTTCACTAGCGCTCAACGGCACGTAGCTGCCAGCCTCGCCCTTCCGGGTCCCAGTGATTCAGCAACTTTAGTTCCGTATTCGCGTAAAGCCTCCCCACCACCTCACCCTATCCTTTTAAGCCCTTCTTATTGGCTCTTTGCTTGATCTCTCATATCAAAACCCGCCCTGCCCTTTTTCCCTATATAAGCTGTGCCGCCCTGCAAATAAACGGAGTTCCGGCTTTGACCACTCTCCTGGCTCAGTGGTGTTCTTTCTCGGCCCCCGGGGAGGAAGGTCCTGGGGGGGAAGGGCCGTGCCAGCGACACTCATCATCCCGCTCAGCCCCACAAGGGACCCCCAGCTGGACCGGGGTCTCTTCCCGCTCGGTTTTGTCGGCCTCTGGCTCAGGGAGGCCCGACACATTGCCCTAAAAATCCTCTGTGCTCCATCTACTAAACGCCCTTCCCCCAGCCCCTGGCGACCATTGCTCTTTTCACTGTCTCCATAGTTTTGCCTTTTCCAGAATGTCATATAGTTGGAATCAAATTGCACGAAGCTTTTACAGACTGGCTTCTTTCACTTAGCAATGTGCATTTAAGTTTCTTCCACGTCTTTTCATAGCTTGATAGCTCCTTTCTTTCTAGCACTGAATAATATTCCATTGTGTGAATGTACCACAGTTTTGTTTATCCAATCACCTACTGAAGAAAATCTTGGTGGCTTCCCAGTTTTGCAATTATGAATAAAGCTGCTATAAACATCCATATGCAGGTTTTTGCATGGACACGCTTTTAACTCCTTTGGGTAAATACCAAGGAGCGTCTATTGCTGGATCATATGGTAAGAGTATGTGTAGTCTTGTAAGAAACTGCAAAATTATCTTCCAAAGTGGCTGTACAATTTTGCATTCCAACCAGTGAGAAAGAGTTCCTGTTGTTCCACATCTTCACCAGCATTTGATGTTGTCAGTGTTCTGGATTTTGGCCATTCAAATAGGTGTGTAGTGGTATCTGAATGTTGTTTTAATTTTCATTTTCATGATGACATATGATGTGAAGCATCTTTTCATATGCTTATTTACCATCTGTATATCTTTTTTCATGAGGTGTTGGTTAAGGTTTTTGGCCCATTTTTAATTTTTTTTTTACTGCTGAGTTTTAATAGTTCTTTGTATATTTTAGATAACAGTCCTTTATCAGATATGTCTTCCAAAAATATTTTCTCCCAGTTTCTGGTTTGTATTTTCATTCTCTTGATAGTATCTCTTGAAGAGCAGAAATTTTTATTTTAATGATGTTCAGCTTATCAATTCTTTCTTTCATGAATTTTGCCTTTGATGTCATATCTAAAATGTCATCACCCATAACCAAGGTCATCTAGATTTTCTCCTATTTATCTTCCAGGAGTTTTATAGTTTTGGATTTTACATTTAGGTCTGTGATCTATTTTGAGTTAAGGTTTTTGTGAATGGTGCAAGGCCTGCATCCAGATTTTTTTCAAAAATGTGAATGTCCAGTTGTTCCAACATCATTTGTTGAGAATATCTTTTTTTCCATTGTATTGCTTTTGCTCCTTTGTCAAAGATCAGTTGACTACATTTATGTATATCTATTTTGGGGCTCTATATTATGTTCCATTGTTCTATTTGTCTGTTTTTTCACCAGTACCACTCTCTTTTGATTCCGGTAGCTTTACAGTATGTCCTCAAGTCAAGTAGTGTCATTCACCCAACTCTGTTCTTCTTCAATAAAGAGTTGGCTATTCTGGGTCACATAAACTTTAGATTCAGTTTGTTGATATCTGAAAAATAACATGCTGAAATTTTGACTGGAATTGCATTGAACCTATAGATCAACTTGGGAAGAACTGACATTTTGACAATATGAGTCTTCCTATCCATGAACACAGAAATAACATGCTGAAATTTTGACTGGAATTGCATTGATCTATAAGATCAACTTGGGAAGAACTGACATTTTGACAATATGAGTCTTCCTATCCATGAACACAGAATATCTTTCTATTTATTTAGTTCCTATCTTTCATCAGAGTTTCATCGTATATAGATCTTGTACGTATTTTGCTAGATTTATACTTCAGCATATTGTTTTTGGAGTGCTAATGTATTGTGTCTTTAATTTCAAATTCCACTTGGTCATTACTAATATGTAGGAAAGTGATTTACATCTGTGTGTTAACCTTGTATCATGCAACTCTGCTATAATTGCTTATTAGTTCCAAGAGTTTTTATATTGATTCTTTTGGATTTTCTAAACAGACTATCATGTGATCTGCGTCAAAAGATAGATTAATTGCTCCATTCCTAACCTATATACCTTTTATTTCTTTTTCTTGTTTTGTTGCATTAGTAAGGACCTCCAGTATGATGTTTGAAATAGTGGTGAGAGGGAACATCCTTATTTTGCTCCTGATCTTAGTGGAAAAGCTTCAAGTTTCTCATCATTAAGTACAACATTAGCTGTAAGGTTTTTGTAGATATTCTTTATCAAGTTGAGGAAGTTCCCATCTATTTTTAGTTTACTGAAAGTTTTTATCATGAATAGGTGTTGGATTCTGTCAAATACTTTTCTGCATCTATTGATATGGTGATATCATTTTCTTTCTTTAGCTTGTTGATGTGATGGATTACATTAATTGATTTTTGAATGTTGAACCAACCTTTGCATACCTGAGATAAACCCCACTTGTTCATGGTACATAATTACTTTTATACATTGTAGTATTTGACTGCTAAGATTTTGGGGGAGATTTTTGCATCTGTGTTAATGAAAGATATTGGTCTATGGTTTTCCTTCCTTGTAGTCTGTTTGTCTAGCTCTGGTATTAGGCCAAATTTAAATTTTAGAAATGTCAATTTGTTTAATTAAGAGGAAAAACATTAAAAGTAACATGTTTTCTGGGTGAAAATGATAAAAGACTAAGGAAATGGCAAAGTAGGTAAAATTATGAATATTCGTTTTTGTTTTTCCTTTTAGAAGAAAAAAAGCGTGTAGGAGGTTTTTTTTGTTTTTTTGTTTTGCTTTTGTTTTTGGATATTTAAATGGAAAAACAAAACAAATATTACTGAAATGGTTGGGGCTTTCTAGTTAAAGACTGCTGCCATAGCAACAGAAAGATGAAAAGAATGAGCAAGGACAAAATTCCTACTGGGAAGGGCAAAAACCTGAAGAAGAGAATATGCAGTTAAGATAAGTCTATTCTGTTGGTGTGGAAAGAAAAAAATAATAAGGCCTATTTCCAAAGCCATGATCAGAATTTTTTGTAGTAAAAACAAAATATTAAATAGAATTAAGAGCTAAATAAGAAAAGACACCTATATATGAGGAAACTTTACATTTTACATTACTTTCAAAAAATAATTTCAGTATTATTTTTATGGTATACATACACAGTATAAGAGAATGAGAAGGTGGACTAATAATTCCCTAATCCACATATCTACATTGCATTTCAGACCAACTGAGATTTCCTGCATGTATGCCCCTCTGAAATAAGAAAACATCAATTGTGTACTTTTCTGACTTTGTACAATGCGTTTTCCTTTTCTTTAAAATGAACAATTTCAAGTCAATGCATCATGTATTATATTTTTCATAAATGTATAGTGACTGCCCTTTCCCTCTCTTTAGATTATTGAAGACAAAATAGAAAGTATCCAAAAGCACCTTTCAAAATGGAATATAAAACATCTGTTGATAATCCTCCTCCGTATCAATGCCCAAGTGATTATTTCAAAGTAATTTAAAATAGATTATATGTTTCAGCAAAATCTCCTGTTTGTTTTTCGGCCTACTAATAGCCTTTTATTAAGCAGCTATTCCTACTAAGCTTACTGCCTTCTTGATCAAATGGCCGTGGCCCATAAAACCTCAGCATTTTCTTTTTTTTTTTTCTTTTGTCCTTTTTGAGACTGGACGCATGAGCGCTGTGAGCGCACCGGCCATCCCTATATAGGATCCGAACCCGCGGCGGGAGTGCTGCTGCACTCCCAGCGCTGCACTCTGCCCCGTGCACCACGGGCTCGGCCCAAAACCTCAGCATTTTCTTTTTTTTTTCTTTTGTCCTTTTTGAGACTGGACGCATGAGCGCTGTGAGCGCACCGGCCATCCCTATATAGGATCCGAACCCGCGGCGGGAGTGCTGCTGCACTCCCAGCGCTGCACTCTGCCCAGTGCACCACGGGCTCGGCCCAAAACCTCAGCATTTTCACACAGCTTATTATATGTAGCATAGTTTAGAAGACAGTGATGGAAATTAGTGCCTCCCAAAGGATTGGAGCTAAAATAAACCAATCCTGCATCGGTGAAAATATCAGTGGTTCCCCCCATTTAAAAAATGCTATGTATCTCTTTGCTTTTGCATTTTCACTTTGTTAGAGTTCAAGAACTATGTATTCTGTTTATAAGAAATTCTAAAAGTTGATCATAGAGCTTACGTGCTGAGAATATAGGATCTGACTTCTGACTAACTGCTTCATAACTGGGTCGCCACTTACTAGCTATTTGATTAAGACTCACTAAGACTCAGTTCCACATGTTTAAATGGGACAAAACAGTGTCTGTATGGTTGTTATAAGTAGAAAATAAAGTAATGTATATAAAGCACTTATCACAGAGCTTACAAAACTGTAAGCACTGATTTTATCATTAAAAATATAGTAATAATAATAATAATAATAATAATAATAATAATAATAATAATATGTAAACATAAGGCATGGAGTATCCAGATGAGTAATCTGGAAACATCTACCAAAAACCTAAGGTACCATTTATATTTGGAACCTCTAACTTTGGCCTGAATACCCACCTATGTTTTCTAGGACTCCCTTTGTAAGATGCAAACATATTTTTTACACAGACAAGAGCCACTTCAGAAGCCAGCCACTTATATCTCTTTTGCATGCACAAAGAAGCCAGTCTGTGCAAGACATTATATTCATTCTTGTTAAATTTCATCTTATTGGTTTTGGCTCAGCTTTGAAAGCTATCAAAACAATTTCAAATCCTGTTTTGGGGTTCTATTCTATAATTATCCCTTCAAGCTATGTCATTTTCAAATTTAAAGCATGTCTTCATCCAAAAAGTTGATAAAATGTACTAAAGCCCAGTCGAGAACAGGGATTATGGCATATCCCCAGAATTTCTCACCATAAGTAATATGAATAATAAATACTCAATAATACAAATAATAAAGACAAAAATAACTGAAAAATAAGAAGACACGGATAATCATTAACTATGCTAAACATTATTTTCAGGTTGTTTTTTTAACAGTTTATTGAGGTATAATTTACATAGTATAAAAAGTCACCTGCTTTAAGTGTATAATTAAATGATTTTTAGTATATGTACAGAATTGCACAATCATCACCACCATCCACTTTTAGAATTTTTCCGTTACTGTGAACAGATCCCTTGCACCCACTTGCAGTCAGTCCCCACACCCATTTCCAGTGCCAGGCCACCACTAATCTACTTTTTCTATATATTGCCTTTTCTAGACATATCATATAAATGCATCATACAATAATAAATATACAATGCATAACATACAATAATGCATCTAGCTTTCACTTACTATAATGTTTCTGAGGTTCATCCATGCTGTAGGATGTATCGATAGCTTGATTCTTTTTATTGCTGAACAACATACAATTGTACGGATGTACTATGTAAACACTGTACATACATAACCCCATTTTAATATTTACAGCTATCTTAGGAGGTGGACACTACACACTAGCATTCCTATAGCAGGGATGAAGAATCTGACACTTGAGAAAACTAAGAAATTTACCAAAGAGCCTACAGAGGTAAAACCAAAATCTGAGCCAAGACTAACTGACTCCACTCTGAGGTACTTAACCTACCCAATCTCCAGTTTCATGAGAATTATCAAGAATTTGAGAAAACACAAGCCCACAATATCAGCTGAATTATTCATTATTATTCAAATTTCCCACAAGGATACCATTAAAATTGCTGTTCCATATCTTACTAAATGCCAGCTGTCCTTTCCTAAAGGAGTCCTTTGGTCTAACAGTGATGAACATAAAGGAAGATTAATTTTGTGTGACTTATTTAGAGTAAATTCAGATTGGTTTTCAGGCCATTTAATACCTGTGCTTTCCAAACTCAGATTTTGTGGGAATTTGGTACTCTAAAACTGTAATTGCATATTAGGTTTCAAGGACACCTTTAATACATTTTGTAGATAGTACTTCAGAATTTCACCTCTAACTACCTGAAATAATAATAATAATAATAATAATAATAATAATAATAATAATAATAATAATAATAATAATAATAATAATAATAATAATAATAATAATAATAATAATAATAATAATAATAATAATAATATGATCCATTCTGTATCACATACAAGTTAAGAGCAAGAAACTCAGATAATTACACTTTCTAGATTTAAATAGCTGGGCACTTTTGGACAAATTACTTAACCTCTCCGTGACTCAGTTTTTTTATCTCTGAAAAAAACTCAATGAAGAATTAGGTTTTATTATTGCTATTACTATTTTTGTGTTGTTGTTGTTGTTGTTGTTGTTATTATTATTAGGCAGAAAAATGCATTCTGAATCACCAATAGCTTTAATCATTGGAAGTTAAACAATCAAACAAAAATAGATATCAATAAAAAAGAACTGATAAGGGAGACAGGTGGAAGGGAATGTATGCAGGAGAATTTAAACATCTGTGCATTATCATTTGTCATGTTTTGAAATAAAACATAATGTAAGATGTCCCCAGAGTAAAAGAAAATCAGTCTTTTGCTTCTATTAAAGGTAAGCTGCGAACGCATGCTGCTTCTGTGTTCTTAAGCTCACAAGGTCCTATTCCACATAGAGTGACATGACACTGTTGTCACACCTTTACCCTACAAGAGTTTAGGAAGGGGACATTAACTTTGGACTACAAGAAGTTGCTGATTTATTTTAAAACCAGAGTAAAACAAATGGCATCTTTTTCTTCTTTGAACTCACTTGTAAAGTGTTTTGAGAAAAAAATATTTCCGGCCACATACTCAACTTTAAAATACTTTCTGTCCATTTTGTACCAGTTAAGTTAACAAAAGAATTTTAAATGATAAAAATACCCACAACATCATGAAGAAATATTTGGTAAAATGTTTCAAATACCATAAACTCTCAGATTTTTATACTTGAGCAAAGCTAAAATCACCTCTCTCAACAAAAATAAGTGTTTGCATGAAAATTTCCAATGCCTTGCTACTTAAAATATCAAACACTAAAAACAATCTAACTGTCCAAAAGTAATACGGGAATTTCTGCATAAATCACAGTCATATCAGAGTAGAATATTGTGAAGCCATTAAAAATAATTATACTGCCCCTGTTGGATACCTACAATAAAATATTAATGCTAAAGCTAAAAATAGAAACCATTGGAGCTATGAAGGTAATTGTAAAATTATGCATTCATGCACTCAAGGATTAGAAAGTAACAGATAAATGAAAACAGTTAATTTGTTCTAATCATATTAAATAATGGGTTTCTCACGTGGCTTGGCACAAAGCAAGCTTGTGCTAAATACATTTTCTTTATCGGGTATGAGACTGTCTTATTTTTTTTTAGATTTCCTATTATTATTGTTGTTACTCTCATTTCACGTGGCTTGGCACAAAGCAAGCTTGTGCTAAATACATTTTCTTAATCGGGTATGAGACTGTCTTATTTTTTTTTAGATTTCCTATTATTATTGTTGTTACTCTCATCATCATCATCATCGTATGGTTTAGGATTAAATATTTTTAACATAACTTATGTATTCTTCAAAGTAATTTTCTCAAGGCCAATGTCTGAGAAAATTAATTTCTAGTTTTATAATGAAAGTCAAATTTTTAAAAAGGCTTAAATTCATAGAAAATGTAAATACATTCTTTCTATTAAATATGCCTGTTTATTAAAACAAAATGAACATTTTAATTAATTCATTAATTAATCTAACGTTTATTGCCTGCTAGGAAAGTACCAGATGCTAATTTGCATTCTCCAAATGCAACTCTGGCCAAGAAATACTGGTGGGGGATAGAGACAAATAAATACACAATTACAATATATTTGATGAAATGCCATGCTAAGAGAAGCCCTATGTATAAAGAACAGCATAGAAAGGAAACCTATCGAAGGAAGGTTACATCAGGCTAGTGAGTTCAGAAGGAAGAGGAGAAGATGCCCTGGCAGATAGCCCCAGGGGAAGGAACCTCAGCAGAAACAGAATGGGAAGGAGTTACGGAATTGAGAAAGTCTTGGCAAAAGCTGTGTACCCAGTTACTCCAGTAACTTTCTGGCTTGTGAGAAGGACCAAAGACAAGAGAGAAACACTAATCTTTGAAGATGCATCCCTGCCTAACTGAACTTTCTGCAACAATAAGCACATTTGTGAACATGTTCTAAAATCTGTGCTATCCATTATGGTAGCTAACAGCCACTAGTGGTTACTGAGCATTTGAAATACGGGTATTGTGACCTAGGAACTGAAATTTTAATTGTATTTGATTCTAATTAATTTAAATATTTAAATAGCCAAGGGTTGCTTACCTACTACATTATCAGAGTGTGTGGCTCTGAGGTAACCAAAGAAGTGGTAAAGTAGCAAGAAGCAAGGCAGGTAGAGTCTAGACAACGCAGTGATGTGTGTGCCATGTTATGGAAGTGCAACCTGTATCCAAGGGCAGTGCAGTGATTTCATGATTGAGTGGGCATTTTAGAAAAGTTTCTATTTAAAATGGAGTTGAGAAAGCTAGACAAGAGGCAGGATGTTAGGAAGCTGTCACAGCAAAGCAGGAAAGAAGTTTCAGAGATTTAACAAGGTAGTGATACATAAGGGACAAACCAAGCAGCGGCCATCAAGAATTTGCTAGATGTAATGGACAGGACTTGGGGATTGACAGCAAGTGGACACAGAAGTAGGCAGAGTGCTCAAAGGTGATACTCTTGTTCTGGCATGGCCAGAGTGGATGGTTGGCATGGCCAGAGTGGATGGTGGTACCATTAGTGGAAATGAAGAATTCAAGAAATGCAGCAGATTTAGGAAAGAGATAATTCTACCATCATTGGATCCTGACTCTGCTACTTACTCGGTCAGTCACTTTAGCCAAGTCACTTAACTTTGTAGGGTCCCATGACTCATCCCTTCAATGAGAAGGTTGAAGGAACTGATTGGTAAAATATGTTCCATCTGATTTTAGGAGTACATTTCAAAGGATATTTGTTTTTATTGCTGGGCACTTATGTCAAAGATAAGTTGTTTTCCAAAACTATTTATCATTAAAAAATGATATTATGTGCCATGTATCTCTTCACTCAATCTCAGTTTTGACTGTGGATGGGACTGTACAATTCCATTTATTAGTAATTTGATATGCTAAATTATACAGCTGGGGTACACACACACACACACAAATCCTGGGGTACATTCTTAAGTGTGGCAATACATAACATTATGTTCTATAATACGTTGTAGACACAGCAGAAACAAGAAATCATAAAGCACATCTTATTCACAAAGTCCTGCCTTGGTTTTTGTACAAATTCTGCATTTATTCTTCTTTGTTTCTCCTTAAGTAGCAATAATAGTGTCTACTTTGATTAAAATACACTTCAAATCAAATAGAATTTTCCCAAAACAATTTTCACATAGATATTTGTAAGTCCAAGGTAGTCAGAGAATTGCTACTTTTAGATTCAATCTGAGACACATCCTTCATCACTTATTTTGAGAACAAGTTTTAGGAATGAAAATGCAGAAGTAAGGAACACACACACACACACACACACACACACACACACACACACACACACACGGATGTGAAGCCCTTCAAGCTGGATAGGTAACAATGACTGTTGGGTGAATGCCACTTTTTTATTTAGAAATTTTCTAGCTTAACCTCACAAGCCCTGAAATACTTCACTGGAGGAGTTCAGAATGAGCTTTCCAGAGACAGATTAGGCAAAAAAAAAATGAATTTGTGCCTTTTTGTTCTACCACAAGGAGGACATCAAGCCAGATGACTAGTTAAACAGGAGGATATAGAAAATAGCTGTCAATAGCTTTGACTGTGAATGCAAGCTCTATAGGTTTGAATTTCCAGCTCTACCACTTACTAACGGTGGGTCTTTAGCCAATTACTCAGCCTGTTAAAGTCTTATCCTCCTCATCAGTAAATAGGAATCAGCAGAATTTATTTTTCACGTTATTATGAACTCTGTCTAGCTATGTACAACTACCTATCTCTACCTATCTTTTATTGTTGCTTTGCCTCCCACGGATTTGTCAGCCCTTTTCCCCTGGCTGACGGAGCTGCCAAAGATTACTCAAAGCCCATCTCTTTTGAGCAGTGAGAAGCCCCAGAAAGGGGTTAATATTCCAGGACCCTCAAGCATGAGGCATCCTTCCATTTGGGAAATTAACCAGAAATTGGGGTCCTCTTCCTGCATTTATTCTCCAGACCAAGAAGTTACAGGAAGAGACATAGGTGGGGTTTTGCTAAGCACAGTGTAACAAGTTTTTACAATAGAAGCTGGCAACATTCAGTAAAAACAAGTCAGATGACGTTCTATTAGAAAATTAAGTGATCCACTAACAAAGGTTTGATTTAGCAAACATTCCTTTTCCCTCCAGCAGCTTTTTAGTTACTTTACATATCAATTAGTAACTTGACTGTCTTTGAGCCAGCAACCTTGCTGTGTTACAATTCTTATCTTGCAACAGAGACTCAATAGCCTAGGGAAAATTTCCTGTCCTTTGCAAGGTCAATATTTGCAAGGCTTTGGAACACCAGGCCCTGTGAAGTACATTTGATTTATGAATCCTCTACATTTTATCCTGTTACATCATTAATAAACCACATAATAGGTTTTATTACATATTCAACATTCAGTCAATTACAGACATTATTCTTATTGATGCTCAAATTGCCCCATTTTAGCTCATTGGGGAGCCCTTCAAGTTGCCTTTGTGCCCTTTTGCCATGATCCTATTCATCTTTGGTAGCTTCCCTGCTTTCTGGCATAAGGTGACCTGGCTCATCTTGTGCATCATCTTGTCCTAGAAGCCAGGGATATCCTTTTGCCTTGCTCACTAATATATTCCACATACCTCAAAAAAAATTTGCTCAGTACACATTTGAGTGAATTAATTAAATGGCACTTACAAATGTCCAATAAATTTTATCTATTATTATTTGTCATGGTATTATAAGGGTTTCTTCCACAAGAACCTGACGATGCAATTCTTCCGATTCAATTACTTACTGAGGGACCCATTGCTTTCCTTCCTACCACACACAAATGTTTAGCTGCTGTAAAAAATATAAATATTGTTAACAAGTATAACTATATTCCTAGTAATATGGGAGGAAACTGAAAGAATCAAAATGGTCAAACTTCCATTTTTACTTCACCCCTAAAATTCTGTAGTTCTTTCTACACCTTCTTTTTCATATGGGAATTAGAGAATTTTAATGTCAAATGTGTTTCAGAGAGAAATCTCACATTTCTTCTGCATTGGAGCTTGTTTAACCATTAATTTATATTTCATTTATTACTTCCACTGTCAAGGCTCTGTGCTGTCCCTTCCTTCTTTTTTTCCATCTTTTTCTCAAAAGGTAATCTAGTTTAATCACCTAACTATCTTTATTTCACTCAACCATTTCCAAAATAATGTTATTTACTATTTAAGTAAAATTTGCCCTTAATTTATCTCCTGGAAAACTGAGGAGAAACTTTTAAACTCAAAACTCCTTCTCTTATTTAAATTCTAAGGAGCTTAAGAAATACTTTGCATCTGTAAGATTCTTGGTGTCAAAATTACTCATAACACATTTTGTGCCACATCTGAGCATTTTAATTAGACTTTAAAATGTGTACTGCATCAAGCTTTGCATAGAATAAAGCATTTATAAATGTTCTCAGAAGGTAAAACCCAAGACTCTAATACAAAATGCAGGCAAGGTTAATGAAAAATTTCACTGGCAAACAATTGTGACATCATGACCTACTGATGCTCAGAACACTTAGATGAGAGGTTTCTTAATTTCCCATGCCATGATCATCTCATTTTGGAGTACTCTGAACCAACACACCTCTGGAGGGACAGATGGCCTCCAATTCAACTAATCTAGATGATTTACAAGTTTAACATTTATGGAGGACAATCACAAGATTAAAGGAGCATTATTCCTAGAATTAACTATTTCAGAAGGGAAATGATAATTTTTCCTCATTAAAAAGAGAAAACACAGATGCCACTCACTTCTAAGAAAAAAAATTTACTCCTCTACCTCTAGAACATGCCATCGTTTTAAGGAAAATAAAGTTGGAGGATGGGAAGTGGGAAGCTAGCCCCCTAGCATATTCCCTAACCTCTCCTCATAATAGATTTATGTTTATTTTTCTCCAAATATGTCTGTCAAATTAAAATTTTCATGCTCTTCCCCTGCCAGCCCCTTTTCCCACTTAGGATTTTTCTCCATTCCTTCCTGAATCTAGTCTATCAGTCTCTACAAACAATCATGGTTCTGTCAATAATAACATTTTGCTCTTTGAAAATCACAATCACATTCTAGGACTCAGTTTGAGACTTCTATTTAGTTATCTATAGGATAGGAGAATTTAAGATAACCTCCTACAGATGAAATGTGCTGTGATTTTGGTTTATTTTGTTCACAATGATCTGTCGCACCTGTGAATTCCTTTTTACTGATGCCATATTCATTCGAACAAAATTAATTCAACCAATAATGCATAGAGTCTTATATGACAAATTAACTTTTCATACATACGTGCCATCCTTTTCCTTGCAGAAGTGGCAGGACTTTGCAGGGAAAGACTGTATTTCAGCCTCTGCATTTCTCAAAACTTCTAATCCCAAAGCTTATACATACCAGGAGCCTCCAAAATACCTCTCCATTGATTCGCTGATGGATTTATTAAACTTTCT
>NW_007727828.1:19322-20114 GCF_000696425.1 Galeopterus variegatus | reverse complement strand
AAAATTTAAGACTGTAAAGGACTAAAAGTCCATAAAACTGGGTAGAGATTAAATAAGAAACAAGGTGCTATGTTCAGCTATGACCACTCTTAGAATTAATATGGGATAGAATGAGCACCTGACAGAAAATCAAATGATCACTTGCAGGTTTTACCTGACTTTTTTACTTATTTAATAAAATCATTCACTATTTTCTCCCTCTGAATAGCTCCAACTCTAAAAGTAGAATATTAGAAATAATTTCCATATTTAAGAGGCAAAGAACTAAGTAAATGGGTATTACTTAACACACTGGGATATTTTAGGAATGACAAGGTGTTTCTCAATTTAGAAAAAAGAAAGTAAAACTTAGTCAATTTATCTGGATTTGCAGGAAATCATCACAGTAAAAGAGACATAGGCAGTGGGCTAGCTCCTGCCAGTCTCTCCTTTTTCTATAACAACGAACTCCATTTCTCTTCACAGTAGCAAGGAATTCAGTCATAGTGATGGATTCTGATTGGGTTAGACCAATTATAGCAATCTTATTTTTCTTTACCATATCTTTATGTACCTTGACTCCTATCTTGGTCTGTTTTCAGCTGCTATAACAGAATACCACAGACTGGGTAATTTATAAAGAAAAGATGTTTACTTGGCTCATATTTCTGGAGTTTGGGAAGTCCAAGAGCATGCATGGCACCTGCACCGGGCAAGGGCCTTCATGCTGTCATAATATGGCAGAGGGCAAGCAAGCACACAGACAGAAAGAAAATGGAGGCCAAACTTCATCTTTTTATCAAAAAGCCACTC
>NW_007727828.1:16911-17714 GCF_000696425.1 Galeopterus variegatus | reverse complement strand
CCATTTGCAGAGACTTTGGGCTTCAGGTCCCTCATCTATAAAATATAGATAACATTACCCATTTCATCGACCTCTTTTGAGAACTATAATGGGGTGGCATGTGGGTGCTGTTTGAAAAGTAAATGAAAGGTAGAGTTTGCATTAGTACGCATAGCTTCTACATGCAGGAGGGACCAGGACAATGCAAGGCCAAGTTCTGGTCTGTCTCTGTCATATCTGATCTTGATTTAAAAAGATGATTCTGTTCTACTTTAATCTTCACCTATCTCTAAGAGGTTTATTTGTTAATTACTGATAATAATAATAAGTTATTAATTACTGCATAAATACCATTTACCAGGCATTCTACTCAGACTTTACATATATGATTTTATATTATCATGACAAGGCAGATATTGCTATCCACCTTTGAGGAAACGGTGCTTCAGAGACACTTAGCAAATAACAAATAGTCAAACAAACATAGTAGAAAGGCTGGGATACGGAAACAAGTCTATTCTACAATGGAAACCATTCTCTTGCTGTTATGTTAAAATGCATCTCACACATATAACTCAATTTTGCTATGACCTACCTAAAAGAGTATGTTGGAGATAGTTGGGAAGTGAAGTTGTATCTGTCCAAGGGCAAACATTATTAACATTCACAGTTTCGCCGTGCTTGCACCTAGAAGCCAAACTACAGAAAGGACTAACAGGAAACTATCTAGAAACTAAATTTAGAATTCAGAAAGTAAATGTCTTAGCAAAACTGCACCAATTTAGAAACCTTACCAATATTTATAGCCTTGATATTTTTGGTAC
>NW_007727828.1:14318-15531 GCF_000696425.1 Galeopterus variegatus | reverse complement strand
AAAAAAAAAAAAAAAAAAAAAAAAAAAGCAAGAAATAAAGACTAAGGACTTGTCTAAAGAAAGAACAAAGGAACCTCCACTTCCTCTCATAATGAACAAAACAGCTAGAATGAAAATAGTTAACTCTTCCTGGTATTAAAACAATTAACAAATAAGTAGTACTTTGTTCACTTACCATGCTCAATTTTGGTAAAAATAAATAAATAGAGCATAGTAAAAACTATCCAGCTTTAACATGTAAACAACATGCATGTATGTCCAAATGCATGTATGATGTCCCCTTAAAATGGCCAGTTATAGCTATGGCAGGCTGTTTCAAAAGCAGTGTTCAGAGGTACCATAGCAACAAGAGTCTTTGTGCTTCACCAAAGACTCTTTGATTCAGCAAACTCAATCACAAATTAAAAGAAGGAATCATTCCAGACCTTTTAAAAATGTACTTTAAAAAATTACCACTCGCCTCTCTCTCCCATGAAAATATCCTGTGTTTTGAATTACCAGTTTTATCATTTAATACTTCGAAGGGTTCTAATCTCATCACTCTGCATAACTTCTGAAGATCTCGGTAAAAGATAAAAACACAAGTTGAGAGTAGCAACAAACCCTTATGTTGTGTTCTACTTTTGCACACATTTGTTTCAATAAACTAATCCTAGGTGATCAGAATCTGTAGGATATATTTGTTTGACAAGTATTTCATCTTTTTTATAAGTATTCAAAGTAAAATTCTCTTATAATTCTCCCTAATGGCCTTAATACTTTAAAGAATAATGCATCCTAATAGGAATGACCATTTTAAATAATCAGGATACAGCTGTAGTAATTACCACAGTGAGATTAGTGAGGCTATCCTATGTTCTGATGGCTTCATATAGTGTTGGTTTAGTACACTGAAATTCATGAAAAATATTGAATTCCCTAGAATCTTCAACAGCCAGTCGGTTATAAAGTACTCACACCGTTGATGCTTTTGACCTTGCCCGTAACACAGTCTGAATGAATACACTAAGTAATTTTTGAATAATAACCATGAAACCCTCTCCCCCAAACCTCTCAATTATGAATTGCACATTCCATGTTAGGTGAAATATTCCATATCAAAATGTTATATAAATTATTTCAGTAAACTGTAGACCTATAGAACTTCATATCAGAAAAGGATGAAAGGGCCGGCCTGGTGGCGCGCTGGAGAGTGCGCCGCTTGGGAGTGCGG